>NW_007756918.1:0-811 GCF_000696425.1 Galeopterus variegatus | reverse complement strand
TTTCTGAATCACAGGCTTGAAAATGAAAAGCTTCTCATTTGTTTAAAGCTGAAATGAAATTTGCATATAAAATTAAGACAATATGGGGGCCTTTCTAATCTTCCTGCTGCCTGAAACTTACATATGTCTACACAAGTTACTTAACCTCCACATGATTTAATTTCCTCATATTATACATGAAAGTAATAATATCTGCATGGTCTAGTTCATGGTCTAAAGAAGGAGTAACCAACAAGGGAGATGAAAACTAGAGAGTGTGGTAGATATCCTGAAAGTTAACTGGGATAAGTGGTGCAAGAAGGAATGTAATCAACTGTTTCAAATGCTGTTGATTTAAAAAAAAAGAAAGAGAGAGAATCTTTGGATTTCATAGTATGGAGATTACTCAATCTCCTCCACAAGAATAGCTTTGGTGGAATGGTGGAAATAAAAGCACTAACTAGACTGGGTTCACAAGAGAACAAGAGAGAAACTGAAGAAAAATACAGACATCTTTTTCAAGGAGTTTTGCCATAAAAGCAAGAGAAACAGGGAAAAACTGAAAGAAAATGTGGAGTTGAGAAAAGCCTATTGTAAGACAGGAAAAATTATGGCATAGAGAGAAAAGCTAGATACAAGATGAGGAAGGAGAATTACTGGAATGAAGACTTTGACGAGATGTGCACAGAATCCATAAGAGATTGACCTTAAATCAAGGACATATCATCAAAAAAAATAGAAAGTTAGTAAATGGAAATAGATTCAGGTAGGTGGATGGATATAATATCGGAAGCTTATGGAAGTTTTCATCCAATTACTTCTGTTTTCACAG
>NW_007756917.1:6228-6991 GCF_000696425.1 Galeopterus variegatus | reverse complement strand
AAGTAAACCCAGAACAACCTGAAAAGTTGTGACAGACATGGGTGGTTTCTCCCCAAAGTTAACTTGACAGCTGAAAAAGATAAACTAAAACTAAAAGAAACTAAAACACAACTAGTGAATCAATAGTAAACAGCTACTATAAATCTAAAAAAAAATGGAGTATGCTTACTGAATAGGACCAACAAATAGATTTCATCTGGAACAGTAACTCCAATTAACTGATAGTGGCTGCCTAACATGCCAAGTTCAGAAAAATTCTGAGGCTGATCATGACTTAGTTAGTAAGTGTGCAGAGATTAAAATAAAAGGAACTGGAAAGAGTTATAGATGCTTGCATGCCATTTACTTACCATCCTTTACTTAGAAACTTAATTAAAATATAGGAACGGGAATTATAAGGTCCATAATATATTTTGTATTTATAAATAAAGTGAGCATTGACTCCCCAAAGTCACTCTTAAAAGTAATACTGAGAAATCAATCATGCACTAGTTAAATTATGGTNCCCCAAAGTCACTCTTAAAAGTAATACTGAGAAATCAATCATGCACTAGTTAAATTATGGTACATCCATATGATGTAACACTCCAATGTTGTTAAAAAGACTGACAGAGAAAGATTTCTAGAATACATCGATAAGTGAAAAAGCAAACAAGAAGTTGCAAAACAATATCAAGCTCCTCTGAATATAGGTCCAAAATAATTAAGGGGGTTTAACCTTGCATCCTTTAGCTATATAATTCCATCAAATAGGAAGGTGAAT
>NW_007756917.1:2332-5611 GCF_000696425.1 Galeopterus variegatus | reverse complement strand
ATTAAGGGGGTTTAACCTTGCATCCTTTAGCTATATAATTCCATCAAATAGGAAGGTGAATAAGTCCTTCAATGCTTTTAAACCAGACACTTCTTTTTCGTGTTGATTTATAATCTAAAATGAGCAGCCTTTTCTAAAATGGACCAGTTTTAACAAGATTTAAAATTTATTGAGGTGAGTGTTCACTACCCATCCTTGATAAACTCTACAAATATCATAGTGAACTCCTTAGAGGTTAGACTACTCTGCTGGCTGCCCTGTCATGAACTCTGATGTTGTGTGTATTGAAGGGCACAGAAGGTATGGAATCACCTATGATTTGTAATACATGTTTCATTTTGATTATCTTTTTTTTTTTTCTTTTTGTCTTTTTCGTGACAGGCAACGGATCGCAACCCTCAGTGTCGCGCCCGTACCGTACCGGGACCGGCAATGGGATCGCAACCCTCGGTGTTGCACCCGCACCTTGCTCAGCCAGTGTGCGGCCAGTCTGTATGTGGGATCCGAACCCTCGGCGGGAGCGCCGCTGCACTCCCAAGCGGCGCACTGTAGCAGTGCGCCACCGGGCCGGCCATTTTGATTACCTTTTAAGTTCTTAAATCAACTATCGGCAGTATGGCATATGTATTAAAGTATTGACTCTAGAGCTAGACTGCTTGGGTTCAGATTCTAGTACCACCACTTATTAGCCATGATTTAGGGCAAATTTCTTAACTTCACTGACTCTCAGTTTTTTCATCTGTAAAATAAAGACATTTTTTTCTTGCTGTTTTTAGTCATATGGGTTCTATACCTTTCTTATGCTGCATGACTCGTTCCATCCTTCAGAGTAATTTCTGCTGTTGAGCACTTCATCTACATATGCAACTTTAATATTTTAACACAATTCTCAATTTTTATCTTCTCTACATTTGTTTGTATACTAAATTTTAATACTAACTGGTTTTATACCTGTTGTAAATGATGGGGTTAATAGTGTCCTTAAATATAAAACCATGCTTGGAGTAAATACACCACAGGTAAGAGGGCTGGAGGATATTTTAAAAGGCTCTTTAGTGTTTGAGGAGCTAAGTGGCAATAGAGCATAAAAGGAGAAAGCAGATGGACAGATTGTACAGGGCTTTGAAGTTATGTAAAGATTTAGGGACAGATCCTTATAGCAATTAGATACCTCTGAGGGTTTTAAGAAGGACAGTAAAGAGAATCGTTGATTTGGGAGAGGGAAAAGGAAGGGCAGGTATGGAAAAATCAGGAAGCTTTTCTAGTAAGAGATACTGGTGTTTTAGATTAGCCTTGCATATATTGAGTTTGATGTGCCTGTGAAACATCCAAGATAATTCATTGAAAACAGTTGAGGGCCGAGCCCGTGGCGCACTCGGGAGAGTGCAGCGCTGGGAGCGCAGCAGCGCTCCTGCCGCGAGTTCGGATCCTATATAGGGATGGCCGGTGCACTCACAGCGCTCACTGGCCGAGCGCAGTGCGGCTGGTCTCGGCTGGTCTCAAAAAAAAAAAAATCTGAAAAACCACTGTATTAGGATATACTAAGGGAGAGAGGGAACTTGTAGTGGACTTCCTATGTGCCAGAAACTACATTAGACTCTTTACATACATTACTATATTTAGTTCTTAAAACTATCTTGTTAAACAGAATATTTCTCTTCCCATTTTAAAGATGAGGAAAATTAGGCTCAGAATAACTTCTTGCCTAAAATGCAATGGCTAATGAATATCTGAGTTGAGATTCTCTTTTATACCATTCTGCTGTTCTTTCTTATATTACTGTTGTAGGCAAGCTATGAAACTCTTAGGAGAAAGACAAATGGGTTATCTAAAAAATCTAACTTACAGAAGATCCTACCCATCGACTTTTTTAGCCTCATGTTCTCTTAGATGTCCTTCTCCAAAACACAGGAGCTCCCACTGTGGCAGAGGAGGCCACTGAGCAAATGGGAAAATAGGTTACATTTAGCAATATCAACTCTGATCAACTGATATGTCAGCTAGGAGCACAGTGTTGACAAGAATTCTGAGGTTGGTTTAGCAGGAATGAGTACTGTGATAGATCAGTGACGTCTACTGTAGCTGTAAATCAGAGGAGTGGCAGGTATCTGCTACCTTTGGTAAAGTAGAATCAGACAGATCTACCAGTTACTGCCTGTGGACACCAGTCTTCATCTATAAAATGGCAATAGCACTGTCTATTTTATAGGATTACTGAAGATTAAATAAGTAACAACATTAAGTACTTACAGTACCTAGCGCACAGTAAGAAATCAATAAATAGTAAAATTACTGTTGTCACTATTACTGAGCTGGGATAGTATCTGCTCTCACTGCACTTAAATTCTAAAATCTTCCCTCATAGAAATATAGTCAAAGAGTGTGGTTAGGTTCTACATTGAGAGAAATTAACATTTACTGAACAACATTTTTAAAAATTTAATATACAACACCAACTTTCCAAGTGTCAAGCACTGTACAATGAAGGAGAAAAAATCCCACTATTTAATAAATAATATTAAAGAAATTAAGTAATATGTAAAATAAAAGAAACTTTGGCTGGCTCATATCTTATTCAGTATACTATTATTCATTCTTTAAAAATGTTTTAAACTACCAAGAACCATATATTCATTGTATCTGCAAAAAGACAATTTTCCAGCTACTGAAACAATAAGAAAAATTATAAATGACAAAGCTAATGAGTTCAACTACATAAAAATTTTAAGCATCAGAATAAAAATCAATAGAATTAACGCCCTACCGACACCTACAACCAGCCCAGCAGTGACCACCAAGCCACCGCAGAAAGTGCCCCAGGCTCTCCCAAGCCAGGGCAGTGGGGGGCCTCGGGCCTCAGCCATGCCTCCCCGAAATGTGGAACCAGCCCAGAGACAACCGCGAAGCCACAGCAAGACGGGCCCCGCATTCCAAAGCTGGGACAGTGGGGGGCGAGGGCTTTTGCCACACCCCCCTGACACCTGCACCCAGCCTGGAAATGAACAAGCCACGGATGGAAGCCCCTTGGTCTCCCCTGTGGGAATGAGGGGTATGCCACTTCCCCTGTGGGAAAAGGTGGGTGCCACAGGCCTCAATCCTGCCCCTCCTCCTTCCATCCCATTTCCTTCCCCTTTCCTCTCCCCCCCTTTCCTCCCAATTGCTCTCCAACAACATCCTAGAATGTAAAACATAATATTAATAAAATTACATTTTCTTTCTTTTTTTTTTTTTTAAAGATGACTGGTAAGGGGATCTTAACCCTTGGCTTGGTATTGTCAG
>NW_007756917.1:721-1021 GCF_000696425.1 Galeopterus variegatus | reverse complement strand
ATTATAATAATTTAATGACAGAAACAAAATATACATTATCAGTAATACTTATTAAGCATTTATTACCGTGCCATATGGCTATGCCAAGTGCTTTAAACACACTCATTTAAATTTTCTATTCTATGAGGCAATTATTATTATCTTTATTTTGTATGTGAAAAATCTGAAATGCTTAGACATTAAGTAACTTGTCCAAGGTTACACAACTGTATATTTAAGTGATAAGTTTAGGGGGCCGGCCCGTGGCTCACTCGGGAGAGTTTGGTGCTAAGAACACCAAGGCCACAGGTTCGGATCCCA
>NW_007756917.1:0-600 GCF_000696425.1 Galeopterus variegatus | reverse complement strand
CCCGTGGCTCACTCGGGAGAGTTTGGTGCTAAGAACACCAAGGCCACAGGTTCGGATCCCATATAGGGATGGCCTGTTAGCTCACTGGCTGAGCGTTGTGCTGAGAACACCAAGTCAAGGGTTAAGATCCCCTTACCAGCCATCTTAAAAAAAAAAGAAAGTGATAAGTTTAGGATTTATACTGAGGCTGTAGACTCAATCCATGCTCTTAGCCACAGATTATAGACTCTGTTCTAATTAAAAACCTGAAAGAAAATACCTAAAGACTGTAAAATGATTAAGTAAATCACAGTATATAAACCCGAATCAACTCTATACAGTTATTAAAAAGTAACATGTAAAAAGGAGCTACATAGATACAAGGTAAAGTTTTTATGAACTAGTGTCAATCATAAAGAAAAAAACAAGAGAATGATATCCAGAATCTTGTTAGTCACAAAACCTGATAGAATTCCACATATTTTATTCATTTATGATTGTATAGAAATGAATAGATTACTAACCTTCTGCATATAGTCGTTCTGCAAGGAAAACTGCATCTCGGTAAGCATAGTGGTTTAGTGCTTGCCATATAGCAGCCTGTAAGTGGAGGGAAAAAAA
>NW_007756916.1:3142-6991 GCF_000696425.1 Galeopterus variegatus | reverse complement strand
GACAACAAAGATGGGGGTGTTGAAGGGGAAACTTGTCCACGGCTGGAATTGCTGAGAATACAATTGGCCATGAATTCACAGCACTCCAAAGTCCCTGCAATTTAGTGAAAGGAGACATGGCCTTGTGCACTCAAGTTTTAAAGATCTTACACTTAAAAGGCACATGCAAAAGAATAGGCCCTTCCAAAGAAACAATAGCCTAAACAAATTCACAATCACCAGCAGGTTTTCTAGTCTTGAACATACATTCTGCAAATAGAAAGGACATTTTATAGCAGTTCCTTTCCAACCAAACAACCAAGAAGCAAGTGGTACAGCTTTCGGACCTTTGGACGACCATTACTGAACTCAGGGAGGAGAAACGTTTCTTTCCCTGGGACCTCTAAAGTTACTGGTAACATGACTATGGAAAATGTGTCAAATAAACAAAACCACCAACTTCAGAGACCACAAGTCAATGATTTCCCTGTGAAAATATCAAATGTTTTACAGTTACTTAGCCAAATGTATGTTTACTTTAGGTCAAGAGAACATACAGTAATATTTTTCATTTCTCTTGCACAAGTCAATGATTTCCCTGTGAAAATATCAAATGTTTTACAGTTACTTAGCCAAATGTATGCTTACTTTAGGTCAAGAGAACATACAGTAATATTTTTCATTTCTCTTGCCCCACAATTATTATTGGCATATTACAAAGAAAATGAAAGTGGTAGATAGGACAGAACACAGACTAGATGTCTTTATGATCTAATTAGTTTTGATTAAGGCAACTGCTATTAGGGAATTTCCCATACAGGGATTTAAGTCTTCCAGCATTGGGCATAAGGAGCAGAAGGAATTTTTGGTATAGAAATAAGTGGAAGAAAGAAAGCAAGAACAAGGAGATGCTCTGCCAAGCAAAGGATTCTAAAGACAGCCAAGTTTTTTCAGTTCATTTATTTATTCATAAAACGAATCCACACACCAATTACTTATTGAGCCCTTTTATGTGCCAGACACATCGCCAGTGCTGGTCAGAGAACAGGAAGGAGTTGGAGGGGCCCCTGCTCTTATGAAGCTTCCAGTCCAGGGGGGAAGACATAGTAAACAAGTAATGAAACCAAGTACCACATGACTGTCTGGGTAGAAAATGGGAGTTGGAAGGAGGTGAGTGGAAACTCAGTGGAGGCTGTGGATGCTTCATTAATGTCTTCAACCTCTACTTTTCCTCAGATTGCTATTTGCCTCAATTCTCCTGAATCTTGCTTCCTTTTCTCTCTTCTGGCCTTCCTATGATTTTGACAAAAAATTGTGAAGGTTTGGTTGCATGTCAGAAGAAACTACTTGGCTCAGCATAGAATCGAATGCTAGTTTTCATGGTAACCAAAGTTAATCTGTCAAACCAATGACAGGCACAATCTATACTGTGCTTCATTGTAATTAACATTGAATGGTTTGGGTAAGTCATTTTAATTTGTATTGACAGAATCAGACTACTGTTTAAAAAATTTTTTCTCTTCATTTTTGTTTAATCTTGCTTATTATTGACATCATAGCTTATGCTAGAAAACTATCAGAGTTTCCTCCTGTTTGTTACCATCTGAAATTCCTTCAACAATGGAAAGAAAAGGGAGTGGTGTCTTCTGTCTCAACATGACAGCCAGAATGAGTAAAGCTGAAGAAGAGTCAGAGCTCCGTGTGCATCAGTCCTCTTTCCAAGCACCTTTTTGTATGTGTAATTTTTGTATTCTTTTTCTTGAAGACAGCCCCTAAATCCTGGATCCACCCTCAAATGAGATATTTAGACTAAAAAAGTATATAACCATGAGAATAAAATGTGTTGACTAAAATGCATTCATGTCATATCAGTGGGATCATCGTGAAGGACACTGATCCCACTGATATGCATGTGGGACAGAATAATCGAGGGAGGAAAAGGTATAGAAATAAGCTTAGCCAGCTTATACAACCTTTATTTGGGTTGGGCACTGTTCAAACATTCAATCATTCAACAAATATGCACTTGCTAGGCACCACGCACTGATCTAGAAAAGCAGGATACATCAGGAAACAAAACAACCAATAATGCCTGCTTTGTAGAATTGACATTTTAGCAAGGGAAGACAGACAATAAACACTAAACATAGTAAGTAAATATGTATTACATTAGAAGGTGATAACTTTGTTGGGATAGGGGAAGTAGAGCGGGATAAGGGAGAGACTGAGAGTTCGGGATGAGAAAAAAGTTCCACACTGCTGAGAAAAGACTGGTTATTCTGTAGCTCTGGTAAGAAGAAAACTTTCAATGAATCAAGACAACTCACTTCAGTGAACACACTTTTACAAGCCAACCAATCAGGACCAGCCTCTTGCTTCTTCTAAAAATCAGTCAATCAGGAGAAAACTCATTCCAAAAACAATCCTGAGTGCTCGCTCACCAATCAACAGCAGTCTCGCCGGAGTAACCTTGCTTCTACCGATACAATTCACACCTCTGGAATTCTGCCACTTGCTGAAAGTCATGCCTCCCAAACTGAATATAAGATCATTGTAACAGTCTGCTCTCTGCTCAACTATATGCTATTTATGAGAAACTCACTTCAAATTCAACACAGATAGGTTGAAAGTAAGAGGATAAAAGAGATATGTCATATAAACATTGATTTTTAAAAAGCAGGAGAGGTTATGTCAATATCAGATAAAGTAGATGCTATGGTCTGAATGTTTGTGTTTCCCCAAAATTCATATGTTGTATTGTACTCCCTAATGTGATAGTATTAAAAGGTGGGACCTTTGAAAGATGATTAGGTCATGAAAGCACAGCCATCATGAATGAGATTATGTCTGGGGCCTTATTATAGTGGCCCCAGAGAGCTGCTATGTGAAGACACAGCTAGAAGGCATCATCTGTGAGGAAACCGGTTCTTACCAGATGCTAAATCTTTCAGCACCTTGATCTTGGACGTCTCAGCTTCCAGACTGTGAGAAATAAATTTCTGTTGTTTAGAAGTGTGAGGAAACCGGTTCTTACCAGATGCTAAATCTTTCAGCACCTTGATCTTGGACGTCTCAACTTCCAGACTGTGAGAAATAAATTTCTGTTGTTTAGAAGCTACACAGTGTATGGTATTTTGTTATAGCAGCCCAGATAGAAAATTACTAGCAATAAAAAAGAACATTATATAATGATAAAAGAATCAATTCACAAGGAAGACACAACCATCACAAATGTGTATTAACCAAATAACAAAAATTCAAAATACATGATGCAGGCTGAGTGGTTAACTAAGTTGGTAGAGTGTGGTGTTATAACACCAAGGTCAAGGGTTCAGATCCCCTTACTGGCCAGCCACCAAAGAAAAAAAAAAAGAAAGTTGTGATCTATGAACCAGCAAGTCGGTCCTCACCACATATCAAATCTGCTGGATAGAAGGGAGTCTGGCTGTGTGTGTGTGTGTGTGTGTGTGTGTGTGTATAATATGTATGTACAAAATATCTATATATGATGTGTGTGTGTGTATATCATACAAAAGATGATAGAACTGAAAAGAGAAATAGATCCAAATTACACTTGGGACCTCAACATCCTGCTCTCAGCAGCCGACAGAATACTAGACGAAATATAGCAAGGCTGTAGAAGATTTGACCAGCACAATCAACCAGCAAGATATATGGAGTGCTCTATATATGAATACTACACCCAACAGCAGCAGAACACACAACTGTTCCACACGCCCATGGATATTCACCAAGATAAACCATGTCCTGTTCTATAAAATGAACTCCAGCAATTAAAAAAACTAAAAGAGGGCCGGCCCGGTGGCGCACTGGAGAGTGCGCCGCTTGGGAGCGCGGTGGCACTCCCGC
>NW_007756916.1:0-244 GCF_000696425.1 Galeopterus variegatus | reverse complement strand
AAAGTGGCCACCCTCTTTTACATAGGTGGTAAGTTTGCTGCCTTTATGGTCACTTTCACAATAAGAGAAAATGTGTATTTTTTGACTGAAGAGGGGTGTAATAAAATGGTGATGAAGAAGCCAAATCCTTTGTTGACTTCTAATGATCAGCAATAAAGACAGTTAAAGATAAAGGGAGTTGTTTCTGAGGCAGAGTTTATCACCTCAGGGCAATCTTTGCTTCTTTGTGAAACCAAACCTAATT
>NW_007756915.1:5992-6991 GCF_000696425.1 Galeopterus variegatus | reverse complement strand
TCTCAAGCTCTAGATCCTATAGAACAAGAAGCCCTTGAAATGACTGAAAAGGAATTTCGAGCAATAATTCTAAGGAAACTGAATAAGATACAAGAAAACTCAGCTAGACATCACAATGAAACGAGGAAAAGTATACAGGACCTGAAAGAGGAAATGTACAAAGAAATCAATGCCCTGAAAAGAAATGTAGCAGAACTTGCCAAACTGAAGAAGCTATTCAGCAAAATAAAAAAACACAACGGAGAGTTTAACCCAACAGAGAGTTTAACCAGCAGGCTTGTCGAAGTTGAAGAGAGAACCTCTGAACTTGAAGATGGGCTAGTTGAAATAACACAAGCAGAAAAAAAAAAAAAAAGAAAAGAAAAAACAATCAAAGGCACTGAAGAAAATCTGAGAGAGATATCAGACAACCTTAAGCACTCAAATATCCGAGTCATGGGTATCCCAGAAGGGGAGGAAAAAGGAGATTGCATTGAAAACATATTCAACAAAATACTGGCGGAAAACTTCCCAGGTATAGGAAGAATCACAGATCTTCAGATCTAGGAAGCTCAATGATCTCCAAACATATTCAACCCAAAAAGATCTTCTCCAAGACATGTTATAGTCAAACTGGCAAGACTCACAGACAAAGAGAGAATCTTGAGAGCTGCAAGAGAGAAGTGCCAAATCACCTATAAGGGAGCCCGAATCAGGCTAACATCAGACTTTTCATCACAAAAACTAAAAGCCAGAAAGGAATGGGAGGATATATTCAAAATACTAAAAGCCAGAGATTGTCAGCCAAGAATACTCTACCCTGCAAGGCTATCCTTCCGAAAAGAAGGGCAAATAGTATATTTCTCAGACAAACAGAAACTGTGGGAATTCACCACCACAAGACCACCCTTATAAGAAATTCTCAAAGGAGTTCTGGGTTTGGTTCCTGAAAAATAACTACCACTGCCATAAAAATCCAAGAAAAATCTAAACCCACTAGTATAATAAAAATGGCATACA
>NW_007756915.1:0-203 GCF_000696425.1 Galeopterus variegatus | reverse complement strand
ATGCAGCTACAAAATATATATGTATGTGTGTGGGTGTGCACACGTGTGTGTGTGTGTGTGTATGCATATGATCTCAGAGCTAAAAGGACCTCAGAGGTTGTCTAATCCATGAATTTATGACCTTTCTTTCACCCCAGCCTGGGAAACATACCAATTATTAACAAAAACTCACCATAGTAGTATATTAGTTTTGTGTTGCTGCT
>NW_007756914.1:6702-6991 GCF_000696425.1 Galeopterus variegatus | reverse complement strand
GTACTTTTGGTCCAGTCTACATGGACACCTGCACCCCAACCCCATCCAGCTCCTTACATGCCTGGCTCTTTCTTATCACTCAAATTCGTGCTCAAATTCCACCTCTTCAGAGAGACTTGCTTGATCCCCTACCTTTAGCATTACACCCCACTCTCCATCTCATCTTCCTACTTTATTTCCTTCATAGCATGTGTCACCAATGGCTCATTTGTTTGTTCATGTGCATATTTCTTGTTTCTTGTATGTTCATCGAATTTCCATGAAGGAAGAAGCATAATCTGTCTGCTTC
>NW_007756914.1:0-1097 GCF_000696425.1 Galeopterus variegatus | reverse complement strand
ATTTAAAATGGTTAATGATGTATATTATACTTTTTCATAACTTATTCTTCAATGTTCCATGAGCATTTTGTATATACAAAGCATCTCAATTCAGACCAACCACATTTCAATTGCTTAATAGCCACATGTGGCCAGTGGCTTTTACACTGGACATCACAATCCAGAGCAAAAAAATAAGTATTGATGATTAATTGCCCCTTCACTGGATGGGAGCAGACACTTAAATATCCCATCTTCGTATGTCTGCTTCTTTTGGTTTTTCACTTTTCTCTCTCACTCTCAGGCAGCCTGTTTTCCTCCATTGTTCTTGCAAATGTGCTTATCTCTAGCAAATGCCAGTGCCTCCAATTTGTCATTTATTCTTATAGTCTGATATAAGCCAGGAAAATTGATAATAAGATTGTTTTATATTATCCAAAACAAAGTGAATGAGCTCTGGGTAAAGGCTAAAGAGGAGTTTTTATGAATAAAGCATACAAGTATTAATGTATGAAATTTCTAACTCAGGTTTGACAGCCTTCTTAATTTAGTAGTTCCCCAAGTGTGGTCCTCAGAACAGCAGCATCAGTTGGGGAGCTGTTAGAAAAGCAACATTTTGCTCCCCACCCCAGACCCACTGAATCAGAAACTCTGGGTGAAACACAGCAATGCGTTTTAACAAGACCTCTGGGTGATTCTTGTGCCTACTACAGTTTGAGACCATTGTTCTAGAAAATTCAGACTGCTATATACTTGGACTTGAGATGAATAAGTACTCTTTTACTCCTTTTAAAGTCAGTATTCTCATTACCGAAGTAATGAGAATAACAGTATAAAGAACTCTTTTTTTTCTTTGAAACATGATAATAAAACTTATGCTGGTTGATATATGCATTACTTTCCTATCACTGCTGTAACAAATTACCAAAACTTTAGTGGCTTAAAACAGCACAAATTAATTTTCTTACAGTTCTGAGAGTCAGAAGTCCCAAAGGGGTCTCACCAGGCTAAAATCAATGTGTCAGCAGGGCTGCATTCCTTCTGGAGGCTCTGAAGAAGAATCCCTTCCCTTGTCTTTCCAGCTTCTGGAGGCTGCCCACATTCCTGGGCTCACAGTC
>NW_007756913.1:5652-6096 GCF_000696425.1 Galeopterus variegatus | reverse complement strand
ATGAGTTTCTTAGATCGATATGTTTGGTCTGATGGGTTTACTTAGATCGATGAGCATGGTCTGTTGAGTTTACTTAGATCGATGATCATTGTCTGATGAGTTTATTTAGATCGATATGTTTGGTCTGATGGGTTTACTTAGATCGATGAGCATGGTCTGTTGAGTTTACTTAGATCGATGATCATTGTCTGATGAGTTTACTTTGATCGATGAGCTTGGTCTGATGAGTTTACTTAGATCGATGATCATGGTCTGATGTGTTTACTTAAATCAATGAGCTTGGTATGTTGAGTTTACTTAGATCCATATGCTTGTTCTGATGAGTTTACTTAGATCGATGAGCTTGGTATGATGAGTTTACTTAGATCCATATGCTTGTTCTGATGAGTTTACTTAGATCGATGAGCTTGGTCTGATGAGTTTACTTAAATCTATGATCATGGT
>NW_007756913.1:0-233 GCF_000696425.1 Galeopterus variegatus | reverse complement strand
TCTGATGAGTTTACTTCGGTCGATGAGCTTGGTCTGAAGGGTTTACTCAGATGGATGAGCTAGGTCTGATGAGTTTACTTAGGTCGATTAGCTTGGTTTGATAAGTTTTCCTAGATTGATTACATTGGTCTCATTATTTTTCCTACATCGATTAGCTTGGTCTGATTATTTCTCCTAGATCGATTGGCTTGGTCTGATTAGTTTTCCTAGATCGACTAACTTTGTCTGATTTG
>NW_007756912.1:0-6992 GCF_000696425.1 Galeopterus variegatus | reverse complement strand
TGTTCCCTGGACTTTGGACTTCCCAGCCTCAGAAACTGTAAGCAATAAATTTTGTTTTCTTCCTAAATCACCCAGTTTCAGGTATTTTGTTATAAGCAACAAAAACAGGCTAATACAGCCAGAATCCATGAATGGGCTGGGGGATCCAGTGCTGTCCCCCAACATTACAGATGTTGGAAGCTCCAGTCCCCCCTCCACTGCCCTTGCTCCACAGTAATGACTCACATCTGCTGAGGAGCAGGGACAACATGGAAAGAAAAGGGACTGCTTTCTGCAGTTCTAACACATCTGTAAGAAAATAAATAAAACTCTTATCCAATACCTTCTCTGTACAACAGCCTCTCCCTACCAATAAAACACTTGTAGATCTTCATTAATTGTTTGTAGTAACCCTCTTTTTCTGCTTCTCGATGACGTAAAACACATATGATCATTGTTCAATTTTTTTTTTTTTTTTGACAGCTTGTAGACGTAAATTCTCTAGAGCAGTTGATCGTGGATCCTGTCAGGCAAACACTTTCTGGCATGTACCCACAATACGAGGGCACTTCAGAAAGTTCATGGAAAGATTTGTATTATCTTTCAATACGATTTTTTCCACAAACTTTTTGAAGTGCCCTCGTATGTGTGCATTTTGAAATTTGTGAATTTTACATACGCATCACTGTTCTCGTATCTCATGTATGGTCATCAGACCTCTGTTAACATGGAAATCTTTAAATGTTGACTAAAAGATGAACGAACAATATTCTTTTTAATGTCTTGCTAATTGGGATCGTTTCCATAACATCTCAAGACAGAACATGCATTTGGACTGAGGATTGTTGCTAACAGTAGTGGATTTTCTAATCTATACTTCAGGTAGACTTCCTGGTGATCTGGACTCTGGCTGTCCTCTGCAGGTCTGACTGGATGACTGCTTTCACCTTGGAGTGTGTCTAACAAAGGCTTGGCCCAGGAATAAGACAGTCAGCTCTGCTGTGTTCATGCTCTTCACCCAGGCTTGATTTACTGATATTTTCTCCATTCCACAGTTTCTTTGAAGGAATCTTTTTAAGGCATGTGTCTAATTTAGTGAGGACTAAATAGGTACTATAATCTGCAAATTCATTTTATGAAGCCCATACCCAACAAGTACACGTTGCCATATTCTAAGAGCTAACGAACTGGCTGACAGGACTTTGTTGTGAAACTCCCACTCCTCCCACGGGTTCTGCTGGGTGACAGGAGAGGCCACTGCTGATTACCAGGCCTATGGGTGATAACTCCTCCCTTCTGTTACTGCAGGTTCCCTTTTTGCCCTTTTAGTCCTCCAACCCCTGTTCAACCAATGCCCTATATTAAATTCTCTCTGCTAACATAACTGGTGTGGTTTCTGTTTTCCTGACTAGGTTGTCATGGATCCAGAGAGCCTGTGTCAACCCAGAGTCAATATTTATACAGTTCTCATTCTTAAGAAAGAGTCTAATATCTTCCTGGTTCTCAGTAGATCTTCTCGCATCCCAGGAGCATGATCACTACTCTGGAGCATCAAACACATTGGACATTTAATGCAAACTTAATCCATCACAGGCTGGCTTTATACCCACTGTGGCAGGATGAGCAATGGCCCCCAAAAGATGTCTGCATCCTAATCTCCAGAACCTGTGGATGTTACTGGACATGGTAAAAGGGACTTTACAGATGTGACTAAATTAAGAATCATGAGCTGGGAAGATTATCTTGGGTTATCCAGTGTGCTCAATCTAATTGCAGGAGTCCTTGAAAGAGGGAGACAAGATGGCCAAAGGCAGAAGAAGGAGATGTGATGATGGAAGCCAGCGTTGGAGCAAGGCACCTGGAGGTGGAGGAAGGTGTCTTGAGCCAAGGAATGCTGGCAGCTTCCAGAAGCTGGACAAGGCAAGGAATGGATTCTCCTCTGGAGCCTCCCAAAGGAACTGGCCCTACTGACACCTTGGTGTCATAAACTCATAAAACTCTGGGCTTTTGGCCTCCCTAACTATAAGAGAATAAATCTGTGTTATTTTAAGCAACTAAGTTCATGGTAATTTGTTAACAGCAGCAACAGGAAACTAAGTCATTCCCCAGAAGAAAATAGAAATCCCTTAATTTTTTCCCTGGACAAAGTAAGGAAGCTCACAGACCTTGAAGCCTTCCCTCACAGGAAAATTTAAGCTCTTGCTTCAGAGCATGCTAAGATGACAGGGGACTGCAGGAGAGCCAATTCACGTCTCATTCAAGTCCAACTCAGGCCACACTCCAAGTGCTGTAAGAAATTGGCACTGTAGTCTATAAAACTCAACGGTTTCATTTAGGAGCCTTGACTTCATCCCAATTTTATTGGCCCAAGTCCAATGATAATGACATTAGTGCCCACCACTCTTGGGTGCCAACCATATGTCAGAACCTCGATATTCATGGTCTTTGAGCTACACAGCAATGCTGTGAAGCAGCGCCCCATTACACAAATGAAAACACTGAGGCCCAGAAAAAATAAGTAGCACACCCAAGGCCACACAGATAGGAAATACGGGAACCAGATTTCCAAAGTTCTGGCCTTTTCCAGCTCTCTCTCATTTATTAATATTCGCTGACTGTTAATAAGCGAGACAGAAAAAAAGAGTATTTGAGCACAGTCTTCTCAGGACCAAGGCAGAGTGGAGGCTTGTCGTCACACTAGTGACAATAACGGTGCAAGTGCCACTTGAATGGTGAGAACAAAGGTGTTGCTAATGATATGCCTAATCCTCAGGCACCCGTGGTCATGGGCCAGCCATGGCTAGATAGCAGGAACCCGTAGACAGACAGCTTCTCCAACCTTCTTCCTCATCGAACTTTCCAGAGATGCTGATGAGGGATGCAGACTGAGTAACTTCCTTCCCTGAGCCTATGCTGCTGCTCATTCTCCAAAAAATAGCCGCGGGGTGAAGGGGAAGGAAGAAAGTGCTTCAATAGGCTGCAGACTCCACCGGCACATGGTGGTGAGTAATCTGGCAGACTTGGCCTTCAGACAGCAGTGTTGGAATGAGCCCATGTGACTGCCCGGGGCTGAGAGTGTGTCTGCCCAGCCGTAGAATGAATGGTCCTGGAGCACCTACAAGATCAGGAGCTGGCTCTCATGGAGTGTGAAGGCCACAGTGATTACGATAGTAAAGGGCAGTGACAACCCTGCAATGACATCAGCCCCACCCTGTCCAACTGTGCAAAGTAACAGGGTGGTCTAGTGGAAAGAGATTTGGGGTCAGACAGATCTGGGTTGGAAACCTGAGACAGCCCACCAGGTGTGACCTCATGACCTCCTAACCTTGTAGAAGTTCTACAAATTCTCTGAGCCACAGTGTCCTCATTTACAGACAGAATTCTGATTTTGTTCTGCCACCCACCCTCTCCACATAGCCATGGCCTTCAGGAGAGGCTGGCTCCAGCCCCAGAGGCCTATCCTGAGGGGTTTAGGGTGACCATGATCACTCCCTTCCTCTCCTCTGTGGTTACTTTAAGCATGGACATGTGACACAACCTGGCCAATGAGATGTGAGGGGAGTCTGCAGAGGGCCTTCAGGGAAAGGTGGGGGGGGGGGTTGCCCTTAAAATTGATATACAAAGAAAGACAATGTTTCTTTTGCCACTGGATGCTGAGTGTGGTGTTTGGAACACCTGCAGCCATTTGACAGGAGGAGGAGAGCCAGCATGAGGTTAAGGCTGACACTCTGAGAGGGCGGAATGTATGGACGGAAAGAGCTTGGGTCCACAGTGGGGTCCTTGAGTCAATGAATTAGCCAGCTCTGGAGACTCCATGCCTCAGGACTTCTTGACAATGAACTCCCTTTTAAGTCCCTTTGAGTTGGATTTTCTGGTACATGCAGCCAGAAGCATCCTACCTGATGCAGTGCTTTATTGAAGATTAAATAGATAACGAACCTACTATAGTGCCTGGAGCACGTAGATTTTATGTTGTGTGAGGGGACGATGATATGAGAAACAGGCATAGCAAACCAACGTGATTCTGAGGGCTTTATTCATCAGTGTATGTACATTATGTTCTGCAACTGGAAACATAAACTCCTCAAGGAGACACAGTGCCTTGGACCTTTGCTATCCCTGGCATCTGCCTTAATAAATGTTCTGCAGCTGACCCAGTGGTAAACAATGAGGTTTGCCTACTCTATCAACTAACCATGGCCACAAAAATGCTGGGTAAGAAATCACCGCAAAACAATTGTTAATTCTTACATATCTGCAGGTTGGTTGAGGGTCAGCTGATCTAAGCTGGGTTCAACTGGGCAGCTCTGGACTTACCTATCTTGGGGGTCTGCTGGAGGTCAGCTGATCCTGGCTGGGCTCAGGTGGGGTGGGCCTGCTTCACATCTCTCATACTCTTCTTGGGACCAGCAGGCTAGACTGGGCATGCTTCTCTCAGGGTGATGGCAGAGGCACAAGACAGCAAGACCAAGCACAAAGCCTTAGTCAGTTCCTGCACACTTTATTTCCTCATCTTTTTTGCAGTTATGGGTGGCCATTGATACAATGTTGGCAAGTGAGATTTAAGCAGAATTCTACTAGAAGGTGTCTCAGTCCATTTTGGGTTTTTACAACAGAATACCACAGACTGGCATCACCCTGGTGGGGACTCTGCATCAGCTCCATCCCTGCAGCAAATTTATGCCTGGGGCCCCAGGCTGTCCATGACATCTTTTGAAATCTAGGTGGAGAATGCAATGGCCCCACAGCTCTTGCATTCTGTCCATCTTCAGACTTACCGCCACATGGATGCTGCCAAGATTTGCCACTTGCAACTTCTGAAGTTGCAGCCCAAGCCACACCTGCACCCCCTTGAGTCATGCCTGGGGCAGCCAAGGAGCACTGTGCTGGAATTTGGGGAGCACAGTCCTGTGAATGCTGAGATCCTGTGGGTGTCTCTCTGGAAACCTTGCCCTTAAGGTCCTGGCTTGCCTCAAGGATCTCTGAAATACCTTCTAGGTAATTCTCCCATTGTCTTGATAAGTAGCATCTGGCTCCCTTCCATCCATGCTAATCTCTTTAGCAAACAGTGACTTGGCCACAACCTTGGTTTCTTCTTCTAAACAGGCTTCTTTATTCTTTACAAAGCTAGGCTCAAAATTTTCAAAATTTTTACTTTCTGTTTCCCTTTAATTATAAATTTCATCTTTAAATCATTTGTCTTCTCTCATTTTACTGTAAGCAGACAAAAGAAGCAATGCAACATCTTGAATACTTTGTTGCTTAGATATTTCTTCTGCTAGAAACTGCAGTGCATTGCTCTGAAGTTCTACATTTCATAAAGTCCTGGGACACAGACACAATTCTGCCAAGTTCTTTGCCACCTTGTAATAAGAATGGCCTTTGCTCCAGTTTCCAATAGCTTGTTCCTCAGTTCCATCTGAAACCTCATAAGAATGGCCTTTAATGTCCACATTTCTACCAACATCCTGATCATGACTGCTTAAGTAATCTCTGAGAGGTTTCAAACTTTCCTTACAACTCTCTTCTTCTGAGCCCTCACCAGAATTGCCCTTAATGCTCCATGTTCATGGTTGTACAGGCTTTTTCTAGCCTGCTCCTCCAAATTCTTTTGGCCTCTACCATTACTCAGTTCCAAGCTGCTTCCACATTTATGGGTATTTGTCACAGCAACAGCCTCACTTCTAGGTACCAATTTTCTGTCTTAGTCCATTTTATATTGCTGTAACAGAATACCACAGACTGAGTGATTTATAAAAAATAAAAGTTTATTTCACACAGTTATGGAAGTTGGGCAGTCCAGTGTTAAGGTGCCAGCAGCTTGTGAGGGCATCTTGCTGTGTCATAACAAGGCAAATGTGAGAAGTTGAGAGAAGGCAAGAGAGAGAGCAAGAGAAGGCTAAACTTGCTTTTATGACAAATGCACTCTCGTGATAACAAACCCACTCCCATGATAGTGACCTTAATTAATTCATAACGGCAGAGACCTCATGACCTAATCACCTCTAAAAGGCCCCACCTCTCAATACTGTTGCACTAGAGATTAAGTTTCCAACATATGAACTTTAGGGGACATATTCAAACCATAGCAGAGGGTTTCTCAGGAAAAAAGAAAAAAGAAAAAAAGCATTTGCTTTTCCTCATATAAGGGGCATCTGCTGGTTTCATCCCTTCATCTTTTTTTCCTACAATGAATGCAGCTATGATGCTTGGAGCTATCGCAGCTATATTGCTGCCATAAGGAACAGCCAAGAGAAACATGGATGCTGTTTCTGACATAACGAGCATCATTGCTGGAGCAGCACTGGCAGCTGCCCATCTCTGGATTTATTTTCATATAAGAAAAATAAACCTCTATATGTTTATGTCATTGTTAATTGCAGTCAAAGACATTTCTCACTAAATCCCAGAAGCAGCTAAACAGAATAGTCCAGTATCCATGCTAAGTGGACCACTGGAATCAATGAGAAAGTAATATACTTCATTTTGTATCAATCATTCATTCAACAAATGCATATTGATTACCTTCCATACACTACTAGTCACTGTGAGCAAACAGATCCAGCTCCTGCCCTCTGAGAGTTTCTAGTTAGCAGATTTTAAGGATAAAGTCACATCTAAAAACAGAAGCATGGATACAGCAAATAGAACATGTTATTGCAAAATGTTATCACCTCTATGACACAGGAGATTTTGGCCATATAATTAATCAAACATATAATTAATCAAAAACCTGAAGATGCTGTCAATCAAATCAATTATTTTCTGCTCCAGCAACCCCTTCCAAATATAGGTTAATAAATGGATTAGTGGGATAACCCTGACAGTCCCTTTACCTCTTGGAACTTTACTTTGCTAATTAAGGAGCTAATCCAGAAGACTGGTAAATTCTCTTCCAGCTCAGGTCTTTCCCATCATGGAATTAATGCCATGTTATAAGAAAATATTAACAGTATTTTGGAAAAATTCTACTTTACAAGCATTTGAGTAAAACCATAGTTATATACAGCAAA
>NW_007756911.1:5629-6993 GCF_000696425.1 Galeopterus variegatus | reverse complement strand
AGTTTTCATAAGAATTAATTAATGTTCTGCATTCACCAAAGTTGATCAATAAATTGGTGTGGTTTTTAAATTTATTTATTTATTTTTATTTTAATTTTTTTAATTTTGTATTTTACCTTATCAATGTACAATGTAGCTGATTTTTGTGTCCCTTTACCAATTCCTCCTTTCTCCCCTCTCTCCCCTCCCCCATCAACATCATATCTATTCACTCGTCTTAAGAAGTTCAAGGAATTGTGATTGCTGTGTCTTCTTCCCCCGACCCATTTATTTGTTTGTATGTTTATTTATTTATTTATTTACTTATTAGCTCCCACAAATAAATGAGAACCTGCAATATTTCTTTTTCTGTGCCTGGCTTATTTCACTTAATATAATTTTCTCTAAGTCCATCCATGTTGCTGCGAATGGTAGTATTTCATTTTTTTTATAGCTGAGTAGTATTCCATTGTGTAGATATACCACATTTTTCTTATCCACTCATCTGATGATGGACATTTACACTGGTTCCAACTCTTGGCTATTGTAAATACTGCTACAACAAACATTGGAGTACAGGTCTCCCTATGACATGATGATTTCCATTCTTCTGGGTATATTCCCAGCAGTAGAATAGCAGGGTCATATGGTAGATCTATCTGTAATTGTTTGAGGAAACTCCATACCATTTTCCACAAAGGCTGCACCATTTTGCAGTCCCACTAAGAGTGAAGGAGTGTTCCTTTTAAATTGGTGTGTTGTTTTAAGTTTTATTATAATCCCATGTACTCTCACATATTTGGTGTATTTAAATCTGTTGCAATTGTTATTATCTTTGCTCTAACTGCCTCTTCTGGCCATCAGCCTTGGGCGTGGGTGTGGACAGGTGCAGCTGGGTCTCCAGCACATCCTTGGACAGCACAGCTTCCCTGGATCTCAGGGCACTGGCCCAGTCAGTGGCTTTCCTTTCCAGTGAAGCATAGTTCTCAGAGGTTTGTTTCTATACAGGGGCTAATGCTGAGCTCCCCTCACTGGGCAGGTAAAAGCCGAGGCAGGTGTCAGCACATTGAGGTGAAGAGCCCTATTCAAGCAGCCGGGCAGGTCTTCATCTGCCACTGATGTGCCAGAGCTGCTTGCAGAGTATCACAATAGATGACCTCAGCATCTTCTCCAAGTTCTGTGTGCAGCAAGGGTACATTGGCAGCTTGAAATCAGCCACAATGGGAGTAATTACATCATGGAAACAGGTAAACACTGCAAGTAAGAGCTTTCCTCCCCTGGAGATCCACCATTAAACATTTACCACAGACCCTGCTAAGGCCTGCACCAGCCACACAGCAGCTATGTGGGCTCCTGATCTGCCTCTGATTTTTCTTTCTGTTTTT
>NW_007756911.1:0-1194 GCF_000696425.1 Galeopterus variegatus | reverse complement strand
CACCCAGAACCTCATAATGTGGCCTTATTTGGAAATAAGGTCTTTGTCGATCTAATGAGTTTAGGATTTTGAGATAAAATCATTCTGAATTTAGGGTCAGTGTAAATCCACCGACTGGGTCTTTATAAGAAGAGGAGAGGACACATGAAGTCATAGAGGGAAGACAGCCACGTGAAGACAGAGGCAGAGACGGGAGTGCTGCTGCACAAGCCCAGCCGTGCCTGGGGCCGCCGGTGCTGGGAGAGGCCCAGGAGGACCCTCCCTGGAGACTTCGGAGAGCTGGTGGTCCTGCCACACCCCCACTTCAGACGTCCTGACTTGAGGCTTTAGCCTCCAAAACTGCGAGAGAACACATTTTGATTGTTTTAGGTCACCAAGTTTGAAAAATTTGTTATGGCTGCCACAGAAACCAACAAAAAAGGGACAATTGTAAGCTACCCTCCTTGTCCTCTGACCCAAATTCGTTTCCTGAGCACTCACTTTGAGTATATTTGCAGCACCCTTCTGTGCTCCTCCAATGGGTGGTCACAGCACATGCTTTTCTTCACCTTTCCTTTTCCTTTTCCTAGTTCACATACCTCTGTTTCATGCTTTTTAGTGGCTGCACACTCTAATTCTTTTTCCCGATTTTTTGCTGCTACAAACAATGCTGCAGTGAACACATACCATTTGCACATGTCTGGGTGTATATATAGGTTACACTCCCAGCAGTGGAATTGCTGGGAAAAAGGGTGTGTGCTTTTAAAATTTTGATGGCTAAAATGTGCTCTCCGAGCAATGTGTACAACCGACAGTGTCCTCGACCCTTGCCAATGGGACATGCTATCAACCATCTTGATCTTTGACAATCTGATGAGTGAAAAATGGCATGAAGATTTTGGTTGACCATCTATTCACATAGATAGGAGCAATTTGTTTCTTTCCTGTAAAAGTGTAAATCTTTTTCAATTTTTCTGGTGGTTCATTGAGGATTTTATTGGTTTACAGGAGCTCTTTATTAGATTAAGAACATTGTGGGCCGGCCCCGTGGCGCAATCGGGAGAGTGTGGCGCTGGGAGCGCGGTGACGCTCCCGCCGCGGGTTCGGATCCTATATAGGGATGGCTGGTGCGCTCACTGGCTGAGCCCCTTGCGGGCGACACCAAGCCAAGGGTTGCGATCCCCTTACCGGTCACAAAAAAAGACTAAAAAAAAA
>NW_007756910.1:6609-6993 GCF_000696425.1 Galeopterus variegatus | reverse complement strand
ACTGTGGGCAACGAGTGATAAAATTACCATGACAAGAAATTTTGGTTATTTGTGTGCTGTACAACAATTTCAAGTCACCAAAATTATGACTGATAGCATTTATACCTAGACACAGCAGTTTTCTGGGAACCTTATATAATTTAGGAACACATATTAATAACATCTCAGTATAACACATATAAGGTCAAACATTCCTTCTTGTTTTGGCAATGCTTCCCATATAGTTTAATCTATCAAATAAAACAATTGGTTTTAAAACCTCTCTTTTATATATATCCTTTGAGAAGTTCCAGGGCCCATGGAACCTTTCAAATTTAGTTCAAGTGAAAAGACTGAATTTTCAGAATTTGCTTTTGGGAAGTTTGCCAAAGAACAAATGTTTGA
>NW_007756910.1:0-2066 GCF_000696425.1 Galeopterus variegatus | reverse complement strand
TTTTCAGAAGAAAGATCAAGTGATGCTACTACAAGAAGACTAGTACAAAGGAGAGGGATAACCAAGGGAAGGAGGAAAAGGCCCTGAATGCTTTGCAGGAGCCTCTGGGGACAACTCTTCCATTTCAGGCCCAAAGACCTAGGCAGACAAAATTATCTCAGGCAACAGGCTTGAGGAGCCATCCACATACTTCCTGCCCAGGATCACCTCAGGAAACATCTTCCAGCACCAGCACCCCAGATGCTTTGGTTACTCCAGTTGTAGGCAAATTGGCCCCAACTGTGGCTGGACAGGGAGCTTTGGAAAATACAATCTGGAAACCTTGGCGGTGTCAGCGTGGTGTTAATTCTGCAGACTCACAGAATGCCAGAGCTAGGAAGGCTTGGGAGTCTCTACCCAGATTTCAAATGATGTATGGAAAAGTCTAGGGGCCCAGGAAGAGATCTGTCACAAGGGTGGTGTCACCAGAGACTACCTTCACAAGGTCAATGATGAGCAGTAATGTGGTGTCAGAGTTTCAGCAGAGAAACCCCATCAGTGCCATGTCTAGTGGAGCTGTGAGAGCAGGACCACCATAAAGACCTCAGACCTGTGAAGCTACCAGTGTGGAACACCATACTGGGAGAGCTGAAGTGTGGCCTATGATCAGGAAAGCCATAGGAGCGGAGTTGCCCAAGGATTTTGGCACCCAACCCTCACATGCAGAGGAGGTTGAACATGGCATCAAGTTACCTGATTCACCAGCATTGAGATTTAATGCCTGCCCTGCTTTGTTTTAAACTTGCTTAGGTCCTTTTACTCCTTTCTTTTGGCCTATTTCTCCCTTGTGGAATGGGAATATGTACCCTATGTTTGTCCCACCATTCTATCTTGGAAGTAGATAGCTTGTATTGATTTCACAGATGAGACTTTGAACTTTGGACTCTTGAGTTTACACAAGACTTTGGGGATGAAATGAATGTATTTGCATGTGAAAGGGACATGAGTTTGGGAGGGGCAGAATGGAGTGGATTGTCTTGTGTCCCCCAAAACTCCCTGAAACTTTAATTGTGTCCACCAAGTTTTATGCATTAGAAACTTAGCCCCCACTGTGACGGTTAAAAGGGTGGGAAATCCTATTATGGTAATTGAAAGGTGGAGCCTTGAAGAAGTGACTGTCATAGAACCCTGCAGTAGTGAATGGATTACAAATGGGGGTTGGGGTGTGGTTTTGAGGGCTTTAAAAGAAGAGAACAGAGAGTCTCTCTCTTCTCTCTCCACTTTCAGCATCTTGCAATGTGAGACCCCCTGGGTCACTGTTGCCACCACCAGATGAATTTTGAACTTCCCAGCCTCAGAAACTGTAAGCAATAAATTCCATTTTCTTTATAAATCACCCAGATTCAAGTATTTTGTTATAAACAACAGAACGGAGGGAGGGAGTGAAGGATGGAGAGAGAGAGCGAGATCACAGTCATACATTGAACTTTCACAGGCAGAAAACATCTGTAGTTACTAAAGATGGGGGTGTGGAGAAAGAGGGGGCTGTAGGTTAAAATGATCGGAGACGTGAAGGAAGACACAGCAGACGAGATGCAGGTGAAGAGCAGAGGGACACTGCTCTCTCAGGTGAGTAGCCCGGACCCAATCACTGATACAGCTTTTATTACATTTAACAAGCTTGTGCATGCAAGATAAGCATTAATGCATAAATCCTGTTATATTTTTCTCAAGAGCAGAAGGCCGTTACCTCCCTTCTCAAGCACTTGGTTATCTATAATGAGCCTCCTGGGAACATCCCAGAAAAGTGTTCTTACAACTTCAAACGTTCTCAAAGATTGTTCACAATCCTTGATGTTTCTTTGTTATTTACTCGTATGTGAGTTCACCAAGTGAACATGTCCTTGGGTGCTGACCACAGATGTCCATTAACCATTTCCTTCAGGGGGGTTCAAGAGCAATTGGGAAGGGACATAAAGAAAAATCATTAGTTCTGGTCAAGATGGCTGAGTAGTTGCTTCCTGGTGTCAGTCTCTCCCACAGAATGACCAATTTGCAACTATTATGGAGCAATGACAGAAGACCCA
>NW_007756909.1:6093-7575 GCF_000696425.1 Galeopterus variegatus | reverse complement strand
GGTCCCCGAGGCAGGTGCTGATGACACGGTTGGCCACACTGTTGAACTGGGTAACGGTGGCGTGGACAGTTGCTCCCAGGTGCTCCTTGGCCTTCTTGTTCTACTGGGACCAGCGGGGGCTCCAGTGGTCATAGGGCACCACCTTCTCGCACACCTACTAGAGAGGAGGAGAGCATTGTGGGGGCATGGCCCACCCCAGTTCAGAATCCACAGTACCCTGCAGTCCCCAGGCAGGTGACGGTGGTCTGAGCTGGGGCTCAGGAAGCTCAGCATGTAGCTGGAGGCTGGCAGGAGTCTTTGGGTTGGGCTCTCTACCCACTGAGGGCACTTAAGTACATGATGTCCCAGGCCCACCACTGCTGAAGAAGGGTCTGTAGCACTGCAGCAGCCAGGTTATTCTCACCAGCCCCACACCCAGAAGCTGGCCCGGGCATGCACATCTCAAGGTGGCATCTTAACCCATCCTAATGAGTCCTCTGGTCCGTTTCCCCATTCAGATTCACACTCCCTTTGGAAGCTCCAACTAGGGGCTCTACTTGGGCGTCTGCTACAGTGTCTAGTCCACATCAGGCGCTAAATAANGAGCAGCCTGGAGACACACCTTCTAGCTGAACTGTGGAAAGTCTCACGAGGTGGGGAACTGTGGTGGCCCCTAGGCTGAGGGCAGCCCACATTTGCCAGTCAGAAGCTGGGGCTCCCAGTCACACACCACCAGACGCGAATGATGCCAACACCCTGAGTGAGGTCAGAAGCCCATTCTTCCCTGGTTGCGCCTTCAGATGACAACGCATTTCAGGTGACTACTTGACTGTGTCTGCTGTCATCGCTTCTCATCCCTTCTTTTCCAGGAAAGGCAGGTGCCCTTCCTTCTCTCCACGGCCTTCTCTTCCACCCCAGCGCAGCCCTGTTGCATCACTGCACCCATTTCCGGGGCTTCCTGATGCCAGAACCCCCAGTGCCTCTGCACAAGCGCATCTCTATTCCCAGCAATCTGGACAAGCCTGAGAGTTTTCACAGAAAGATTCAGGGGGAAAGTTGAAATCACCACCAGGCAGGCGCCCCTTCCACTCTCGCCCTGTGGCTTCCCCCAGTCACTCCCCTATCCCCTCACCTCCTCTTTACTAGATGAGCACATTTCTGCTCAGTGGGTTGTCTTTGGCACACAGCTTTTGAAATTTCGGGAAGCTTTTTTTTTTTTTTCCTGGAGAGGGGAAAGAGGAAAAAGTGGGAACAATGTGGAGTTTTGTGAGTTCAAATTCCTTTAGTTTGAAAATCCAAAGAATTCCCATTATCTGGATGAGAACTTCCAGCTGGGTTTCTCCGAGTCCTAAGGGCTGCGAGGGACTGGGGAGAGGAGCTCTCACGCTGGTCACGTGCGCCCCATCCCCATTTCAACTGAGCAGCTCTGCTTTTCCAGTTGGGACTTCAGTTGGGCAAAGAGTTCCATTGCTGTTACTAAACACTTGATAGTGTCCAACTGGC
>NW_007756909.1:0-1053 GCF_000696425.1 Galeopterus variegatus | reverse complement strand
TTTTATGACCATAACAAATGGTGCTGAGACAACAGAATAGCCACATGGAAAAAAATGAAATTGAGCCCCTTTCTAACCCCATACAGAAAAGTGAACACCAAATGTGTCACAGAGCTAACTGCAAGAATTTAAATGACAACACTGACAAAACACAGGAATAAACCTTTGTGATGCTGGATTACACAGGAACCCATAGAAAGAAAGAGTAAATTGGACATCATCCAATGTTAAAACTGCTGTACTTTAAAGGACACCATTGAGAAAATTAAAAGACATCAGGCTGCACAGGAAAAATATATTTTCAATTCATAAATTCAGAACAAGACTACAGAAAGAGCTTCTAAAATAAACAATTCAAAAGACAATTAGCCCAATTTTAAAAAATGGTCAGTGGAAGAGTCGTCCAGTTAGCTCTATTGGTTAGAGTGTGGTGTTCTAATACCAAGAGCAAGGGTCAGGATCCCCACAGAGGCCAGCAGCTGAAACAAACCACAAACCTGCTCAGATAATTCAAATAAACATTTCTCTAAGTGACAGATAGGAAAGCCCAATAAGCACCGAAGATATTCATCGTCTCCCATAAGGAAATGTCTATTAATACCACAGTGAGATAATATGTTGCATACTTTAGTAGGGCTATAAATGAAAAATACAGTCAAGACAAAGTGTTCACAAGGCTATGGAGATATCACAACCCACATATATTGAGGGACAGACTGTAAAATGCTACAGACTGCCAGCAAACCAGGTCAGTAGTTTTTCAAAATGTGAAATGTAAACTTAGCACGTGGCCCAGCAATCCTACCGCTGGGTATATACGAATAAAAACTGAAAATCTGTCCACACAAAAGTTTCTATATGAAAGCTCAGATCAGCCTCACTTACACGAGTCAAACAGTCAAACCACACAGAACGCCAAGGAAGAATACTAAAAGCTGCAAGAGAGGGGCACACACACACACACACACACACACACACGCACACACGCACACACAAGAAAGTCATAATATGGATTTCAGCAAATAATTCAACAGAAAACTCCCAGTCCAGGAA
>NW_007756908.1:0-6993 GCF_000696425.1 Galeopterus variegatus | reverse complement strand
GCTATATTTTAGTCTTCTGTAAAATGGGGATAATGATAAACTTCACCTTGTCTGTCTTTTTTTTGGGGGGGAGGGGATTCTCGAGTTGTCGTAAAAGGCTTAGAATGCTACTTGCACCATAATAACTCCTATGCAATTCTTACTGTGTCCTAATAGCACAGGTTAAATCAATGTTTTCAGAAATAAAATTACTGATTTTAAGCATAAATCAAGGAGTTAGAAATTGAAGTTCTAGCTTATAGAAGAACATTACCAGTTTCAATTTCTGGATCAATGTCAAAGGTGTCATTTCCAGGATAGATGTTTCCTCGCTTGTAGAAGTGGTGACAGATGGCCATAGCAGACTGCTTGGTACCCTCGTTCTCATAAGCATGGTTCCCAACGGAGATGTTGCGTAGCTGCAAGTACTTCAACCAAGAACACAAACAGAGAATAGGAATGCCAGAGGTGAAGCCTTGGTGCCCCTCCCTCCCCACCGTTGAAACTGCTGGTTCCCACATGCTGTTGTGCACCAGGAAGGCAGGGCAACGAGCACTGGCACATTAGAGTCCTGGGTTCAAGTCCCATTTCTGTCAAAAAAATTTCTGAGATTCTGGTTCCTTATCTGCAAAATTAAAGTCTGAAGCCACATAACCTCTGAGGTTTTTTCCTCTTTTAAAGAACTATGTTCAGGGACTGGTTTTACATGCAGTGTGAATAAAAATTCGATTTATCTTTGAACTGTGTCCTATAAAGTCAGAGTTGTACTTTACTACTGTAATATATGAAGTGGGATACAATAGTTCCAGTCAACCAGCAAAACCTTTTCTTAAAAAAATATTGCTTTAATGGGCTGGCCCTGTGGCTAACTCGGGAGAGTACAGCGCTGGTAGCGCTGGGGCTGCGGGTTCGGATCCTATATAGGGATGGCCGGTGCGCTCACTGGCTAAGTGTGGTGCAGACCACACTGTGCCGAGGGTTGTAATTCCCTTACCGGTCAGAAAAACAAAACAAAACAAAAAATATTGCTTTAATAACTTTCATAGCAATATTCCCCTGTCTTAGTGAGTCCTCTAAATAAAACAAAATATTACTTTTATAGATGAGAATTTTATGGTAGCTTGGAAAAATTGCCAACTTAAACTCTTAATGGATATCCGTGGATGTTTCCAAAACAAAGTGTTTCAGAGCTTACTGTGAACAATATGTTTGGCACAATTAATCATACAAATATAAGGATAAGATATCTGTCTTTCCTGGAATTAATAATTTTGTGCAATTGGACACATAGAAAAATAATTCTACTAAAAGATGCATATGAAATATGCTATGATAAGTGAAGGAAATAATTTATAATGTGGGACCATGGGATGGATTTTGAGCAGGGCTTTGTCAAGTTCACCAATGAGCAGCATGCTACAAATCTGATGCTTAGTTCTCAGTCCTCATCTAACTTACAGTATTTGATACAGTTGAGTGCTTTCTCCTTCCCGGGGTACTTTCTTCACTTGACGTCTGTAACACAGACTGCTGCTTCTCAGTCTCTGCTGAAACCTCCCCTTGCCAACCTCTATATCTTTGAGTGCCTTTGGAGTTAGTCTATGATTTCTTTATACACATTTTCTCCACAGATGACTTCAACCAGTCCCATGTTTTAAACACCATATATGCTGTCAACTTCCAAATTTATATCTTCATCCCTGACCTCTCCACTGAATACCATATATGGGTAACAGTCTGCCTACAAGACACCTGTGGTGTCTAATAGAAATTTTAAAGGTAGATGTGCAAATAGAAAAACCTGATCCTTCCACAATAATTTCCTCCTCAATAAGTGACTCTTTAAGACAATCAGTTGTTCAGGCCAAAACTTAGGAAAGATCTTTTAGCCTCCTTCAGTCATATTCTGCTTTTAATCCATCAGAAAGTCATGCATTACTTCCAAGTTATATCCCAGATCTGACTACCTCTTATCACCTTCACCGCTATCGCCCTCATCCAAACACCATCATCTCTCCCCTGGACAAATGAAACCTCTTAACTGGTCTTCCTGCTTCTAATCCTGCCTCTCATCAGTCTAGCCTCCATCTAGAACTCATAGTATTGTTACAAGGAGTAAGTGAATTAGTGCATGTAAAACCCTTAGAACAGTGATACCCCAAACACAAACCTGCTCAAAACTCCTGTTTTTGCTGTTCCTCCTCCCTAAAAGATTCTGCCTGCACCACTTCTGTCTACTCTGTGCTCCCATTTTACCTTATCAGAGAGGGCCTTTCTGACCACCTACACTTATTCACTCTGCCTGCTTTATTTTATTTTCCCCAGTACTTATATATTTATGTACTGCCTGTCTCTTCCTGTTAGAATATGACCTCCTTGACTTTGGCTATTTGTTTACTGCAGGATCCCTGCACCAAAAACAGTACCTGATTTGGATAGAAAGAATAAGTTCTGGTGCTCTAGAGTGACAATAGCTAATAATATTGTAGTGTATATTTTCAAGATGGCCAGAAAAGAGGATCCTGAATGTTATAATCACAAAGAAATGATAAATAATTAGGTGATAGATATGCTAACTATTCTGATTTGATCACTATATAATATATGCATGTATTAAAACAAACATAAACATATACAATGAAAAAAAGAAATAAATAAAAAGTACCTGATATATACTAGGTCCTAAATAAATATTTGAGTGAATAGCTTTTGCTTGTGTGACTACAGTCTCTCCCTTACTGAAAGCCCTCCCATGGCTTCCTATCTCTCTCAATATAAAATTCAAAGCTCCTTTCTGTATCTTATAAGGCCCTGAGAGATCTGGCCCCTGACTTTTCTGGCCTTATCTCTGCCCTTCCTCCCTACCCCACCCTCCATTGCTCTATGCTGCTTTATTTTTCTTCATTGCACTCATCACTACCCTAAATCAAATGATTTTGATTGAATTTGTTTAAAATCCATTTCCCCCATTAGAATGCAAGCTCCACAGGACAGGGAATTTATTAAGTCCACTGCCCTAGTGTCAGCCCTTCAGACCCATAGTAGGTGCTCAGATATTTGTCAAATTAACAGTGAGGTGGAAAATTATAATGCAATAGCAGCTCTTCAATGCACTATGAGTTGGTAAACTGTGAGGATATGTGATTATGGCACCAAGCTTTCTGTTAGTGTTAGCATAGGGAAAATGAGGCAGAATCTATGATAATAGAGCAAGCTGCGTAAGTTGTTAAATAGCACTGTGTTCTACGTGTAGGGGAAAAACAGTATAATGCTGGAGATATTCAGTTTGAGATTTTTGGTTTCCATTTAAGGTACCAAGCAGATCAGTCCGCCTGGAACGTGGGGTGTGTAATGGAGGTAAATCAGGACTGTAAGCAGGGCTCAAGAAGTACAGAGTCACACCTGTGAAGGGCACGCTACAGCCCTTCTGAGTGCCCACTATGTATGTGTGGGGCAATCCCCACAGGGATCACCTAATGAGCCAAACCTCCTGACCATAGAATCTTGTGTCTTGAATGCTTTAAGATCTTGAAATGCAAAGATCTGAGGCCCAGGGCTGTAGGTGCCTGTTAACATTATAAGCTACATGACAGCCAGACTTCCTTGAGGTCTTCATAACGTTCTTTGTGGAGGTCTGAGCACCTGGCAAGAACTCGGTGGTCTAGAGCAAGTGGCAGGGCTGTGTCCAACTAAAGGGCAGTTCTGGAGCATGAGTCCCAGGATTCTGGGACAGGGATGTGATGTGAGACTATGGCTAGAAGGCAGTTGACCTGTGGAACTGGTGGGGAGACTGCACAGGGCAGCTAAGTGGCTGTGGCTTCTGAGGAGCTTTAATCAGGCTGGGCATCTGTCCCTTCTGGCCTCTGCAGCTCTGTCTTGAGAACCATTTTTCACTCAGATCCAGGGTCCCAGGTCATCATTTGGGTGATAATATAAAAACACATTAAAGGTCCTCATCTGAATGATATGGCACCAAAAGTAAAGCAGATTAAAACTGATTGCTCCTTGATTATAGACTGTTTGTTTGTGGTCCTTCTGTGATCACCTGATCCTAACACATACAATGAGACTTTTGAGCTCATTCACTCATTCACAAACAGTGCCTGTTTTGTACCTCTGCCTTCAAGGAATAAGTACATCAAATGCTGTGTTGCTGAACACTGTTTTATGTAGATATAGGTATAGGAATAGGTATCTATATCTATATCATGGGGAATATTATGCAATAAGATCTGTGATTTTAGGTGAATTCTTTAGAAAACAGCCCAAGAGATGGGTGGGGAAGAAGGAAGGCCAGCCAAAACCAGAAATTTATCAACTATGGTTGAGCTGCAAGAGTGAATGATTTCAAGAAGATACCAAGGCCTTGGAACCTCAGCAACTGACCAGAAAAAGAATCCTGTCTGGGGAGTAGGTGAGGAGAGAATATGAAGCTGCTTTGGACAGAGCAATTCTGAGGTGCTTGTGAGGTGTCTGGCACACAGCAGAGTAAGCAGCTGTTTGGGAGTCCCCTCATCCTGGTAATGGCTGAGGCTGCATAGTGGAGCAAATTTCTGCAGGAAAAGGATAAACCTTTGAGGACTGTCAAATTTAAGGGGGAGACAGAAAAAAAAGAGCCAATGACTATGACCCAAAAATGATTGAGGACCCCATACCAGCCAGCCACAAAAAAAAAAAAAGAAAGAAAAAAGAAAAGAAAAAAGATAAAATGAGAGAAATAAGAGGAAAGGATATAGTATAAAAACAAAATAACTAGGTCATTGACATTCAAATACAGAAGCATATATAATAAAAAGTGATGCTGTTATAATCACAGTACTGGATCAAAATGAACCCTGGAGGTTATCCCGTTAGACGACATCTTGGGGCTAAACCCTTCAGGATAGTTAATGAGTCATGGAAATGCCTCTAAGGACTGAGAGGCCACCATCCTGAGTGTCAGTTCTCCTCAGTGACTATCGCCTCAATTCTGAAGATATTTTCTTACCAAAAAAAAAGAGTCTTCCTGCTTTAATATCAGTCCATATTTTCCCTATTCAATTCTCTAGAAACATGTAGACTAATTGACCTCATTAATCACAAAAACCCAATTTATTCATAAAATTTTTGATCAAGATACTTTTTATCTTCAGCTGAAAGTGGCCAGTGGTGCTTGGAAGACAGTTGGGAGTCACCTGCCCAAGGTAAAGCATCACAATTAGTATTATCTATTTATATACTAGGGCTACAGTTAGAATGTATGGGTCCTTCCAAAATTCATATGTTGGAATTTAAATCCCAATATGATGGTATTAAGAGGTGGGACCTTTAGGAGGTGGTTAAATCATGATGGCAGAGCCCACGTGAATGAGATCAGCAATCTTATAAAAGGGCTGGAGGGAACTAGCTAGGCCCTTTCGCCCTCTGGTCCCTCCTGCCATATGAGGACAAAGCAAGGACATGCAAGCCTTCACCAAACACCAAACTTGCCAGGACCTTGATCTTGGACTTCTTAGCCTCCAGAACTGTGAGAAATAAATTTCTGTTGTTTATAAATTACTCAGTCTTAGGTATTTTGTTATAGCAGCAGGACACCAAGACAACTAGGATAAGAAATCTATATGAATTTCTGTAAAGAAGATAGAAATCCGATCAGCAGAATGGCCTGAATGCCAAATACTATATTTTGAAGATTGAGTTTAGGCCTACTAAAGATGTGTTACAAAGTGATGTTTTATAAAGAATTTGATGGGTCTGTTTACCTCTCACCTCTATCCACCTCTCCCTTTCTGACCACCATTACCAAAAAAAACCAAACTACCAATTTGGTTCAGAGTAGCTTTAGAGAAACTTAACACATTTAAAACAAAAATCTCAAAATTCAGTATCCCCAGCATTATGCTATATTTCCCCCCTATAAATTGCATAATATAATTCTGTTGAACAACTTATGCAGCTTATCTTTATTACTGTAGATTTCTGGCTAATTTCCCTAATCCTAATGCTAACAGTAAGCTTTAGTGTCATAAATAGATATTTTATCCTAGCAGTTTACAATCTCACTGTGCATAGATTGTCTCTAGAAAATAAAGATAATAATTGCATGATTGTAATATTTTGAAGAAGAGTTATAATAATTTTGAAATGTGGCTTGCAAACTAACCCAGGTTGGAAATACTGACTTCAAGAAAACTTTCAATGATATCAACAAAGTAAGAAATTTGGAATCTTGAGAAAGTACTGTGTATAGCAAAAATAATTAAGAATTCAGAATAAAGATTTCACTCATCTGTATGAATAACAAACCTACTTTTTGTGTGTTGGTTAGACAATGTCACAATAAAAGCATTGTTATGTACAGCATAAAGGCCTTAGTTATTTTTTAAATGAATGTTCAGGTCTCGGTTGCTACACACACTCTGCAAAGTTAATATTCTCATTATTTGTTAAGGTCCCCTGAAAGTATAAGCTCTGAAGACTTAATGACTACTTACAACCAGGGTCAAGTTTAGTAATTTTAAGTCTTTGAGACTCCTGCCAAACCCTATCTCTGATTCTTTTAATTAAATCTTTAAAATTTCTGTCTCTGTTACTAAAGTTTTTTCTTTTTTAGTTTCTAGTTTTGTAAAAGTTTGTTGGCAACATTCCTCTCCCACCCTCAGTGGTCTTTGTGAAGCAGTTGTTGGCAACATTTTAAAAAACAATTTAAAAATGGTTTTATACATAAGTCATTTCCAAGCAGAGATGTTCATCCTTCTACACATGAATGTCAGTTTGTATTGTATGCATTGCCACTATTTTTCCAGTTTGTTCTTTCTCCCATTTAAAGAATGCACACGCTTGATTTACCTGGTTCACTGCAAAGATGATCTGATCATATACATCACTTTGTGTGTACACTGCATATGTGTCATCCATTCGGTCCATATATCCTTTTAAGAAGAGATGTTTGAATGCGATAGTGTTCTCTTCCTTGAAAGCTACCACCATCTGGTTACTTAGCCCAAACAAGACCAGCTTCAAAGAAAAAAAAAA
>NW_007756907.1:0-6995 GCF_000696425.1 Galeopterus variegatus | reverse complement strand
ACTAATGCACTTTATACTTTTTTTTTTTCCTTTTTGTCTTTTTTCGTGACCGGCAACGGATCGCAACCCTCAGTGTCGCGCCCGTACCGGACCGGGACCGGCAACGGGATCGCAACCCTCGGTATTGCGCCCGCACCTCGCTCAGCCAGTGAGCGGCCAGTCTGTATGTGGGATCCAAACCCTCGGCGGGAGCGCCGCCCCACTCCCAAGCGGCGCACTGTAGCAGTGCGCCACCAGGCCGGCCCCAGTTTTTAAAGCAATTTGAGATTTATAGCAAAACTGAGTGGAAAGTACAGAGAGTTCTCATATACTGCCTTCCCACACACACACACACACACAGATTCTCCTATTATTAACATTTGTTACAGTGATGGTACCTATTGTTAACTAACGTCCACGGTTTTCATTGGGGTTCATTCAGTTTGTGTTGTACACTGTACAGGTTTTAACATATGTGTAATGACACGTATCCACCATGACAGTGTCATCCAGAGGTGTTTCACTCTCCACAACTGCCCTGTGCTCCACCTACTCATCCCTGCCTCGTTTCCCTCTAGCTTCATTTTATTTAGGCAAAATCCATTCATTTCTCCTACCTCTCAAGAAGGAAAGTTTTTTTTTTCTTTGACTTTTCATTTATTATACAAATACTGCTAAAAATTCTAAAAATTTTAAAATGGAAGAAAGTCATCTTTCTTCCTAATACGTAGATTTTTCTCACTTGCACTTGTTTTTTCCATCCTATGTCTATATGAATAGATATTTACTCATAATTATAAGTCATAGTGTGACTTCAACCCTGTGTTACTCTATTTCACTCATCACTGCTTTGTAAGCGTGAAGAGTGGCAGGTTTGGTGGTTTTGACACTTGTGCAAAGACTTGCCTGGGAAACAGAGGACTGATGTTGTAGGATATTAGAAAATATTTGCAAGTAACATGGCATCTAAACTGAAACATTCATATGAATGGTAGATTTTTTTTTTCCTCATTAATCCAAATACTCCAGATTGAGATCCCATCTCCTGTCTCTGCATAGGTTTATGCCAGAACCCAACCTGCCTCCCCTGCTCCTCTATGATGCCACGTCTCTGCCTGCAGGTACAGACTCACAGCAGGTGATCAATATTGACCAGATTCGGGAGAGGCTTCCTGAGCTCCCCAGAGTGACCCGAGAGAGGCTTATTCAACAGTATGGGATGTTGCCAGAACACGGCTTTGCTTTACTGGTAGGTATTGATTGGATGCTAAAATGAACCGAAACTCGGCAGGTTGTGTTGTGCTCTACAGAGACCCCTCCACACACAGTTGGCTGCTGTGGGCTCTGAGTAGAGCGAGCACATTTCTTCAGTTGTACTGCAGATGCCTTTGATAAGAATGAGGCATAGTAACCTCTGCTCACTACCCTTTATGGTAAATCCTCCTTATAAAACCAGAAGATGAAACAGAATCTCATGTTAGTCATTTCTTCTTTGTAGAAATGAACAGCTGTTCACGGCAACCATACAGACTTCTTGAAGACAGTCTGAATGTTATGGATGAGTGGTGTTTTCCCATGTGTCTAGAGGACAAAAAAAAAAATCAATGTATAGGATTTCTAGATGTCTAGTAGTATTGAACCATGACAGGGTCCAGAAGGATGTTAGGTTCTCAAAAGCCAGCTAGTTGTTTTACCAATTGCAGAAGAAAACATTTATTCCACACAAAATGCTGAAAACTCTGACTAAAAGTCTCAGTCCTTTGAGGCTTGAGGATGCATCTAAAGGGGCCGTTACAGAATCTGACACCGTTGAGATCTGCTTAGGGATTTTCTATCTTTTTCAAGGTTACTTGGGGCTTTGTGGTTTTCTTTGTCATGGCAACAGCAAAGCCATCAGCGATTGTGGCATTTTGTCACAGTTGTCATCTTCTTGTCTGTTGGGAGGAAGTGGAAAGTTTTGCTGCTCATCTTTCAGGGAGTAGGTACAAGCAACTATGTTTTAGAGCAGTAGAATCTGTGGAAACTCTGGGTTTTTGCCTTTTAAATGACCAATATTAACTATATAGGGATGTTAGAATATACATATTTGTATGTGTATTTATACATATCAGTAACAGCGACCTAGCAGTTTATTGTACAAAACAGGCAATCAAATGTTTGTGAATGAATGATTCTCTTTTTATCATTTATAAACACCAGCTACTTTGAGAAGTATCCAGAGAGTCTTAAGTGAAAACTCCTCTTTTACTACCGAAAATGCTTAGGCATGATGAGTTATTTTCTAATACTCTAGGCAGAATTGATTACTGCCTACTATGGACTGCTCTTCTATCTTATTTATACTTAATAACTATCTTATTTATATAATTGCCTCTGTGGCAATTATATGGCTGTATTTTAATTATTTATTAGCCTATTTTGTTCAGCATCTTGAAGGCTAGGACTGGTTCATCTTCACTGTTACTCAGCTCACATTAGTACACCAACAGGGCTTAATGCCAAATCTTTGACTGTATGAGTCAGTCAGTCATCATCCCATATAGAACACCTTATGGACCAAATTAAGGCTGTTGAGGCAGAAATAATTCCATAAAGGTTTACTGAAAGCCAAGCTTGAGGATCGACCCAGGAAACACAAGCCAACTGAGTTGGAAAGTGCTCTGAAGTCTGCTACAAGCAAAGGCATTTTATAAGGAAGTTTCAAAGTGAGGTTTCAAAAGGGAGGGGGAAAACTCCAAGTACAGTTGTCCTTTTCTCATGGAACACAAGACCCACAATCATTGATTACTGATTACAACATGGAAACCAAAAGTATCTCCATGCAGCCTGAAGCAGAAGCTTCATGCTTCAACTATTCTTAACAATATCTAGATGGCTTATTCAGAACTGGCAGGCTATACATTAATAATAAATCAGCAGTTAAGATGTCAACGTGGAGTTCATGAAACTTATCCCAAGGCAGTGAGTTATGGAAAACCTGCCTCATTTTGATTATTTCCTTCATCAACCTCTTAACCTGAAACCTCTTTACAACTTGGGTATTTTTCCTAGGTTGATGTAACAAAACTGAGTTTCGGTTGTATGCATTTTCCCTTGACCACTTGAATTTCCATCCCACTTAGAATAAATACCAAACTCCAGACCTGCATTTTTTTTTACTATTTACCAAATTCTGTAGAGGATGAGAGGACAAGGACCAAGGCTGCTTAGCCTCAAAGACATCAATTACCTTCTCCATTCGGCATCTGACAAGTTGGACAAAAGACAAACCTTTGAATTAATGTACAATGAGCCAAGGCTTCCCGGCTGTTTCTTTGCTCAAAACTGTGATTTCAGAGAAGAATCTGGTAAATACAACTTAAAAATTCCTTTTTTATATCAGCTTTCTCCCTAAGAGAAGTGAAAGGACCTTTTGGAATATCTTCTCAAGAATACCGCTATTTCTGTTCTAGCCAGTATCTGAAGATATATGCCGCCTTCAGAGAGCATCTCTATAGGATTGTTCACTGGCCTCCGATGAGCATGTGACGGGCACAGTGTCTGCCTCACCTCGTTGAACATAGGCTTGGTGAGGGCAGGAGCATTTCTGCAGACGAGTTTGTGTCCCAGCCTTCATTCATGTGTCCTTTATGGTGCCAAACCTAGTAGGCCTTGAATAAATGTTTGCTAAGGGTGGCAAATGAATGAGTCCATGTGTTAATAGTTTAAGGCCTTGTTTAGCAAAACCCAGATTAGTTCAGCACTTTTATTAGCACGTCCTATGTAGCAGGTACAAAGATTTTTTTTTTTTTTTTTTTTTGCCTTCCAAGAGTTTATGTATGTATATACATGACACTACAGCTAACCAGCCCGAGGGCAGATTGCATTAGGTAGGTGTATAATGTAGGATGGGAGCCCAGAGGAGGTAGTGATGAACTTGATTAGGACAAAAAGGGAAAACTTCAAGAAGGATGGGATTTTGTAGCCATTTTTTAATGGGCTTAAAATTTTTTATTTCTTAAAAATGTCCTTATTTTTATAGCTTGCAGATAACGTATTAGGTAATTCATTTTTTTTATAAAGGGGGGCTAGTACTTGAAATCTCCAAGATAAGTGAGAATAGAATGAGAAAGAAGTGGAAAGAGAGATTCAGACAAATTGTTTCCCTGAAATTAGGCAGCCTGAGCCCTTTATGACTTTGTAATCATTGGAAGCTGAGTTACTCATAACATTCCCGAAAATGATATGTTTGTGTTTTTCCTGCCTTCATCAGAAACACAACAGATTGCTGAGAAGGGCAGATGCACAAATCTAATGAACCATCTTTCAATTTAAAGAGTGCCCAGGAGTATTCATTAAATAAATAGCAGTGGTGGAGGTGTGCTTTGCAGAACTTCAACTCCATGCTCCATGTCTTTGGATTGTTTATTAAATTAAGCATTATGCAATATCCACCCCCACACACATGCCTTACCCACAAATAATAAAAAACTTCAGAATTTAACTCTAGTCTTTAATTTATCCTGTCATTTTACAGTGCAGTTAGCACTGCATTATTTATTGTTAACATTATCTTTGATATTTACAGAACTCTAATATTATACCTTAGCACATATAATACCTGGCATACAGTGGGCACTCGGTGACTGAATGGACGGATGAATGAATGAATGGAATACTATTATAGTACACGTGAAAATCCTCAGAGAAATGGTGTTCCTGATAAAAGCATCCCTATTTCCAAAGGTCAGATATGTAAACTACGTTTTATAATCACGGGGTGATACACGTGTCATTGTATTCTGGGTGAGAAGACCTGGATTGCTGCTTCTACCGTGCCACACACCATATGCAACTCACTCGTCTCTGACACTTGTGTTCTGAACTGGTTTCATTAAAACATTAAATCTTCATTCTGATTTTCTGTCTTAGACCCTCCTGATAATTCCCTCCCACCAAGCCAGTGTTAGAGCCAAGTTCAAACCAGGCTGACTTCAGTGCCCAGGCTCTTTATTTCTAAATTTTATATCCTGCTTACATAATAGAAATAGAAATAATGTTTTTAGTTAATTGTTGTTTGGATCACTTTTGTTTCATAAGTAGAGAAAATAGAGTTTTTGCTTTTGTTAACATTAATGCTTTATGCAGTCCCACTAATATTTTTTGAAGTACAAATACAGACCACTTCTATTGGTTTTTAAGACGCCCGACTGCCCTGTTAATAAACATAAAGTGCTATCTACTAAATTTAGTGAAAATCAATGGATGACGATGAAAAGCAGAAATCATGTCTATTTTTCAAGTGGAAAAATTAAGTCAGAGAGAAGAAGAGTAATGTAAGTGTCCTCTGCAACTTTATTTATTTTGTTTCTTCAACTTTCTGCCGAAGGTACGTGGCTCCTTCTGTCTGAATCATCGAGAAGTGTCTCCACATAGGGCAGCGTTTGTGAAGTTTGTGGGGTGATTTTGCCTGGTGCCTCATGCCATTCAGCCTAGCACATAACAGGCACTTGATAAGAAAGAGATATAAGTTCACAGGGCAACTAGGTGTATATGAAGTCAGCAGACAGACAGATCTGAGTCTGATCTTGTATGGGAGATTTCAGTGGAGGAATGGTACAGCATCCCCAGTTTAGTGTTTCTCAAGGGCCAGCCATACTCACTGCAGTGCCTTGTGCTGTTTACATATTTAGGCACTTCAGCTTTTCCATGTTGCTTTTAACTCTCCTGAGTAGCCCTATATGGCAGTGGGTTAAAACACTGACTAAAGGACAGACACTAGATTCCAGATCTCACCTTGGACACATAGGACCTGGGAGGGCTCTGCAAGGATAATCAGAGCTGTTAACCTCCCCAGCTGAAAGAGGAGGGGAGTTATCCATTTACCCTGAAGATGACAGACACAGCAGAATCTTCATTGAATCTAAAAAAACTGAATACAAGTGTTGACACCAAGCAACATGCTAACATGGTTTGAGAGCCATGTGAGGCAAAATTTTAGAAAAATCCAGCATGGCACCAGGGAGACTATGGGGAAATGATTGTGAGCTCCCGAATCAGCAACCTGTGCTGCCATATGTGTGTCTGTCTTTGTATTCTACAACTTCATTTTCTCCAGCTGGTTCTTCCCCATTTAAAGTCATAATCCTTTGTTTCTGACATCATAGAAAAGGTTAAGGAGTCTCCAAGGGACAAAGAAACAGAAAAGATGTCATGACTACAGTTGGTTGTCAAATGGATTTGTATTTCAAGAATTTTACCTTAAGTTTCTAGTAAGCTAGAATGTCCTGGTTTGCTTTCTAGATGAATTGCCTATAATATAAATTTCCATGATAAATATCTGTATGTCCCATATGTAGTACTCCTTTAAAGCTAATAGACTGAAATAGTATCTGAAGCCATACTGAGTCAGTTTAGACTGCCCAAACTTATGGAGGTGCAAACTACTCATCCTCTAACTACCGCTGAAGGAAAATCCATTTGGTCAATATCATCGCACACCATATTTCAGCTCCATGCAATTTTCAAAATTGATTTTATTCTTTCTTTTATAAATTGCATTCAGTGCTTGCCAGCTTAAGGGTGCTTTTACAGTTACTCTATGCACTGGAAAAACAACCAATATTTTGTTCAGGTAAAGTTGAATAAAAAGATGCATCTTCTAACTCTTCCCCTGCCAACCCAGCAGTTCATTTCTTTCAGATGCAAGTGACGAGGTACTTTCAGAGGTGAGGATGCTCTGGACTCAGAGCCATTTGAGACCCTCAGGAACCTGCCCACTGGGGAGAAAGTGCAGAGAGGAGTGAAGTCCTAATGCCCAGCCTTGGGGACCCACTGGGGATTCCATCCCCACCCCATCCTGAAGCCTGATTTCCTATTTGTGGAATAGTTTCCTTTTTAAGACAAATAAAATATATTGTTTCAGGTTTCACGAAGATCTTAGAGAAGAAGAGCAAAGCCACACTGCCGTAAACTGCAAAGCCACACTGCCGTAAACTGCAAAGCCACACTGCCGTAAACTTTGCCGCTGTTTTTAA
>NW_007756906.1:5637-6995 GCF_000696425.1 Galeopterus variegatus | reverse complement strand
CATTCACCTCCTGCTCAGACTAAACGAGCAGGTAAAGGGAGACTCTGGAAGGGTTCTTCTGTATCCCTTGGGTCTCTGAGTGAGGTTCCCTCTGTGGGCCCCTTGCCCCCAGGAGTAACACTGCTGTGGCTTCACTCTGATAAAGAGGGGCAATCCTGGGGCCCCCTGTGGTCCTGCCTGCATAACAATTCACTCTGTAATCTGGGGTGTCAATCCCAGATCCTGGCAGGTGTGGGTATGTCTACTCCAATTACACTTTCAAGTACTGAGAAAGATGAGCAAGCATGGATTTGGAACAACTGAAACCAAAGCAAACCAGCCCTCCAGGGCTCAAACCGAGTGTGGCACAGCACACCACTCTCTGAGGCCGGGCACACGCCTGCCTCATGCCCATGCACTCGCAGAAGTAACAGCTTGGACGCATGTATGATTGTTAATTAACCTGTTTGATCAGCGCCTAATTTTAAAAAAGCTCAGAGAAAGCCTGAGTACTCAAAGCCACAAAGTAACTACATTTTACTTTTTTAAGTACTAAAATGTGTTTTCAAGTGTCATATTATAGATATTTATGCTAAAGATTTGCATTTGTGAGGTACCTCTTTACCCTCTTCACCAGTGTGGCTATTCGTAACCCTTTTATGTGTTATATGCACCAATACTGTCCTTGAACACATTTCATAATCGAAGGAATTTCACTACATTTAGGGAAAATGTGTTTGGAGTTACGAAGCCAGCTCCATGTGGCTTCTCCCAAACAACCCAGCCCATGTGGCTTCTCCCAAACAACGCAGCCTGTTTGCATGGGAAGAATGTTGATTTTCGGACCTGTAGCAATTTTCAGGAGAGTAAATTGTATTAGAAGGGAAATAAATGTTACAGGTAATTATGAAAGACTTTATTTTCCAAGAGCATGAGAAAGTCTCATCAATCTCTCATTTTTGTTTCTGATGCTGTGAAGCCCAGTGGCTCCTGGAAAACTCACGGAAGAACTCCTTTGCTCACCTCTCAGTGTGGTCCCTGCTGTGATGAATCAACCTTGCAAATGCAGCACAGGAAATGAGTGGTGTTTGGGATAAAGGTCCTGTGCCCAGCAGCCTCCTGAGCTACTGCTGATAGCTCCAAATCAATATGAGTCCTGTACATTTGAGCAAAAGTGAGAATTTAAAACAATGTGTTGACAAAATATTATAGGGAACTCAAGGTTTTTCTCCAAAGGGGGAAACATCAAGATTGTCAGTGGATTGCTTAAGTTCAATACGGGCACAGTTAAATAAATAATCAGCTCTCCCTCATCGGATTAAGGAAAGGCCTCCTTAACCTGCATCCAGCTGGTTTTATTTGGGGTTAGTGCTGGTTGC
>NW_007756906.1:3407-4113 GCF_000696425.1 Galeopterus variegatus | reverse complement strand
GGGGTCTGGTTTGGTGTTCGGGGTGGTGGGTGAGGCTCCAGCCAGGGCTGAGGTGAGCTGGCCCCAGCCCCATGAGGGGCAGCATGCCAGGACAGGCAGAGCCAGTGGCAGGCAGCAGACCTGACTCTGGGCAGTGCCTTGCGTATGCCCATGCCTGCTCCCATTTCTGGGTTTATATCTGCTGCTTCTGGTCCTGGCTGTCCTTGTGCTTTCCTGGATTGAGAAGAGGGTGAGAAGAGGCTCAGGGAGCCCGGAGAAGCCGGTCATGAGGTTTTGTAGAGGCATGGCCAGTGTGAAGCTGCAAGGACCAAGGACTGGGGTGGGCTTCCCAGGACGGGCAAGCTCCACAGTGCCCATAAAGGTGGCTCGAATGCTGTCTATTTGGATGTTGAAGAAACACCTGACGCCTGAGAGACAAAGATGACAGGAGAGGGTCTGGTGCCCCACATCCTCCTCCTACATCCGCCCCCACCTGGAAAAGCGCCTGCACCACGTGGCAGCAGCTAGCTACCTGTGCGTGTTGGTGACAATCATGCTTCCCTTTAGCAATTCAGCAGCAACTTGCTCTTTACACTGTTGCCAATATGTCAGAAGGTATTTTTTTCTTCAAATAGTTGATGCCAAAGTTAAGCTGAACTTTAAAATTCTGTAGTAGAGTCTCGGCTTCACAGCAGAAGCAGACAGAGTGGAAATGGCTGTGAAGAAA
>NW_007756906.1:0-321 GCF_000696425.1 Galeopterus variegatus | reverse complement strand
GATAAATTGGGCCTCATCAAATTTTCAGATTTTTGTGCATCAGAAGACGTTCTCAAGAAGACGAGAAGAAAACTTAGAGAATAAGAGAAAATATCTGAAAATCATACATCTTGTAAGAGTCTAGTATCCAGAATATACTAAAAACTCTTACAACTCAATAGTTTAAAAGGCCAAAACCCACCGTAAAGTGGCTAAATTACTTCAATAGACATTTCCCCCAAGAAGATATACCAGTGGCTAAAAAGCACATGACAAGACGCCAACATCATTAATTGTTAGGAAAGTGCAAATCAAACACAGTGAGATACCACTTCACACACA
>NW_007756905.1:6584-6996 GCF_000696425.1 Galeopterus variegatus | reverse complement strand
GTGAGTGGCTGGTCTGTATGTGGGATCCGAACCCTCGGCGGGAGCGCCACCGCGCTTCCCATGCGGCGCACTGTAGCAGTGCGCCACCGGGCCAGCCCGAGTTGGAGAGTTTTAAAGGCAGTATGTTGAGGTGCTGATGGGAAGGATCTGGTTGGAAGGGAGAAGTTGATTGAATAAACAGGATAGAAAACAGATAATGTACCGTGTGAGCCTGAGAAGGTAGGATGGAGTGGATTCTGCAGCCCAGATGGAGTGGTTGGCCTTAGATGAGAAGAGGGAACAGGATGCCGCAGGAGGCAAGAAGCTGAGGGTTGCTACAGAAGTCAGTCTGATAACAGAAAGCTGCTGTGTGAGAAGACTTCCATCTCTCTTTAGGTGGCAAGGTCCTCTGAGAAAGGGGGTGGAGGTGTCA
>NW_007756905.1:4265-4610 GCF_000696425.1 Galeopterus variegatus | reverse complement strand
AGGCATTGGAGCCAGCATTTCTTATACTTGAGGGGGAAAGGGCTTTGAAAGACTCACCAAGGAAAAAAAAGCGCTTGGATTTTATAATAAGATACTAAATCTGATCATCTCAAAACATCTGAAGGTTGTGATAAAAATCCTAAGTAATCAGGATGCATAAATCTATAGTCTAAAAAAAAGAAGAATTTGAGCATGAAGTCTTTCAGATAGGAATCTATTCATTACTGATTTTGAAAAGATTAGGTAAATGAGAAAGCATAGGGCAAGAGTGTCCATGTTTTCAGACTGAGGATGATGAGGAAAGATGGCAGAAGTCCCTCAGCACTCAAGATATCTGCCACGGAA
>NW_007756905.1:2207-3781 GCF_000696425.1 Galeopterus variegatus | reverse complement strand
CCCTGCTTTTGCCTTTCCTTTTCCCTATCCTAACACTTTTCTTTCCCTTTCTCCATATCTCATCCATTTTTCCATGCCCAGTGCTTTGGTTTCACTGTCTCCCCCAAATGTTCATGTGTTGGAAAGGGTTGAGTTAAATTGCAGCCAAGGAGCCCTAGCCTCCTTAAGATCCTCTAGGCAGTCTCAGTTCAGATTGTAAACTGCCAAGAATAACACCTGGCACATAGTGGGTTATTAATTAATGGTCGCTATTTTTATTGGTCCTGGGCAGCTGGTCAGAAAGATCCCACATTGAAGAATTTTATAAAATAGTAACTTATTTCTTAGGTAGCACAAGGCTGGAAATGGATCTCAGTGTCTAAAATGTTACAAGGAAGGAAAGCTGAGGCATAGAGAGGTTTGGTGACCATACTGTTTAGATTGAAACCAGGATGCAGCTCTCTGGGTTCTGGAACCAGGATTTTCCTACTGCACCAAGATGCATGACTCTGAAAAGTCACTCTTGAAGGACAAGTGTGGAAAATATAGGAGGAAAGAGAGAGAGTACCCGAACCCTGGGGGGTAATGTCAGAGAATAGCATAAAACATAGAGGTTTGGTCCCCTGATGTTTTGTCACATTTCGCATCTCTGATGATTGGCTTCTACATCTGGTACTTTTTACTAAATTCTGGATCAGTACTTTGGAAAACCCGGAGAGTTTGGGGTCTTCGATATAATTATAGCCTTCCATAACATTAAAGGCCATTGCTTTGAGGCTCCATCTGGCAAAGATTGAGAAAGAAGAGCCTGGGCTCAGAGAGGCTTCTGGGCCTTGTGGGAACTGTGGGGTTCAGGTGCATTAGTGCCTAGGTCTGAGGTAGACACTTACTCTTAGTATTTAGCCATATAAGGAATGAGTTGCAGACAACTCAGAAGTCATGGGCAGTGGCGGGTCTGAGATGTGCTAAGAATCTCTAAGTCCTGTTTGGGTACACTGCAGGAAGGATGGGAAAATAAAGAGGCAATACAGCACTGTGATGATAGAACAGAAAGGAAGACGTACAAAAATCAAGTTAAGTATGTGTTTTCTGGATGCACTGAGCTGGGGGCAGTGTATAATTATGTTGTGTCTTATAGAGAAGTCCTGTGTTTCCTTACTTGGGGAGATGATCTATGAGTGATCCACAACCAAGAGTGTTTAGACAGAGGGAAAATTCAGGATGGATGCCTGAGCATCAGAACAAATACCAAATATTGAGCTAGTAGATGGCAAGCTTGGATTCCAACCAGGCAGCGTAGCTTCCCACTTGGAGAACCCAATTACTCTGCTACCCATCTGCCCTGCTGAACTGCCCACTGTTATCCAAGGCCTGGGAGAAACAACCATCCAGTAAGTCCTTGCTGTTCTGGGTGCTATCTTTCACCCATGTTGGTTAGTTCTGAGAGCTGGAAGTAAAATATCTTGGAAATGGTTCTGCTCTCTGGTGTCCCCCAGAGATTATTTAGAACCATGTAGACACTGGGATTAAGACTCAAGGCCACCCTTGGTCAAGTGACCATGACCCACAGATTCCCATGGAATCTCTGATTTTTT
>NW_007756905.1:0-1640 GCF_000696425.1 Galeopterus variegatus | reverse complement strand
TGGAGAACCCAATTACTCTGCTACCCATCTGCCCTGCTGAACTGCCCACTGTTATCCAAGGTCTGGGAGAAACAACCATCCAGTAAGTCCTTGCTGTTCTGGGTGCTGTCTTTCACCCATGTTGGTTAGTTCTGAGAGCTGGAAGTAAAATATCTTGGAAATGGTTCTGCTCTCTGGTGTCCCCCAGGGATTATTTAGAACCATGTAGACACTGGGATTAAGACCCAAGGCCACCCTTGGTCAAGTGACCATGACCCACAGATTCCCATGGAATCTCTGATTTTTTAATTCATTGCACCCTTACCTTAGATTGTCAACCTTTCTCTTGGTAACTGAGTATCAGCTGGTATTCCCAGCCCTTCAGATCATCCCTAAGCCTTCTGGTCCAGAATCCACACTTGCTTGCATCTTAGTTCCTCAGGGTCCCTTGGCCTCTGAGCTTCTGCCTCCTGCAGAGCTATTTCTGTGTCCCTCACGCAGATTCTGAACACAGCATTTCTCCCATACTGCTTTCCGTGGGGAATCTAGTCCCATCAGTGTGATCTTTCATCAGCTTTGCTGGATCTTTCTCTACTTCCTATTCTCTTTCTCTTGATTATCAATCACAGTTCTACCCACACTGGAGCAGCTGTAGGACAGGAAAGAGTCCTCACTTTTATACCCTAACAATTAGCACAAATAAATACTGTTTATCTTCCAAGAATTCTGGTAAATAAAAGATTGTCTAAGTGCATGCACTTCTGCTTGGGTACAAATATATAGAACCAGAGATACTACTATACTGAATGTCTAATTGACCAGGCCGTTGATTATGCCATTACTGGATTATTGTATTAATTCCTGATAAATGTTTTACTGCATACACAGCACTGTACACTCTACATCCCAGCAGCACTCACCTCAGATTTCTTTTATCTCCTCTGTCTGCCAATTTCTTTCCTTTAATGCAAGCGGTATTAGTCTGTTTCTGTTGCTTATAACAAAGTACCTGGAACTGGGTGATTTATAAAGAAAATGAAATTTATTGCTTACAGTTTCTGAGCCTGGGAAGTCCAAAGTCCAGGGAACACATCTGATGGTGGTGACAGTGACCTCTCACATTGATGGTGGAAGCAGAGAGAATGGAGACTAACCTCCTCATTTACTCTCTTTTTAAAGCCCTCTGTATTAGTCCATTTGTTTTGCTTATAACAGAATACACAGAACTGGGTGATTTATAAAGAAAATGAAATTAATTGCTTCAGTTTCTGAGGCATAAGAAGTCCAAAGTCCATCTGGTGTTGGTGACAGTGACCCAGGGGTCTCACACTGCAAGATGGTGGGAGAAGAGAGAGAGAAAGACAGACTCTCCTCTTCTTTTAAAGCCTTCAGAACCATGCCCCTGACCATTATTAATCCATTCACTACTGCATGGTCCTACAGTCCAATCACCTTTTTAAGGCTCCACCTTTCAATTACCATAATAGGATTTCCTACCCTCTTAACAGTCACAGTGGGGACTAAGTTTCTAATACATAAAACTTGGGAGACAATTCAAGTTTCAGTAGTTTGGGGGGCCGCATAATTCAATCCACTACATTTTGCCCCTGGTCCCCCAAAACTCATGTTCTTTTCACATGCAAATATATTCATTTCATCCC
>NW_007756904.1:5564-6996 GCF_000696425.1 Galeopterus variegatus | reverse complement strand
TTTTTTTTTTTTTTTTTTTTTTTTGCATTCCACAAAGGATCTTTTTGTAAAGCTTGCTGTGCAGGGGAGATTTTGGGGCTCTCTTCCAAGATGACTCAGCTCTTATCTGGCTGTTCTATGAACTGGTTACTTGGAAAATAATGTAAATAACAATAACAATGGTAAGTTACAAGTAGGGACAACTAGCATGCAGGACGTGTAGTCTGTAGGAAAGCCCTGACTATTAAGGTAGGCATTTATGTCAATTGGTGATGCTGTGGAGGTAGATGTTATGGGATCATTGCAGTGTGCATGTATATGAGCATATCATGCTCACTGGTGCTGGATACACATCACGTTACCTTGACCACAGGCACCAACCACAACCCTATTTCTGCCAGATATCTAGAGAGGGTGGAACAAGAGTAGTGTAAATTTATCATCGCTCCTGAAAAAAATAACTCAAGGCTCCCCATATTCTAGAACATACCATGTGTTTGAACAGCTAATTACATGCTGCCTTATGTTTTCTTTAATTTGTTTTACATGTGATAGTCTTCGCTCCCCAGATAGACTGTCAGAAGGCATAGTTCCAGACAAAGCTTGGAAGTGTGAGGAGTTGGTGTTGGAAGTCCTCCCACCTCCCATCTCTTGGTGTTCTCCACCACTCTTCAGTCCCCAGCAGTGCTATCATTGTGACCTCTTTCCCCTAGTGTACACTATGCTCTAGGCCTACCCAGTGTGACCTTTCCAATTGGTTAGAATTCCAGTTCAGTATTTACTTACTCAGTGTGACCTGTGGCAAGCTCCCTAACTCCTGGCTTCCTCATCTGTATAGAACTAAAAATACAGGGTGGTTGTGAGGATTAAACAGAATAAGGTGTTAAAGTGGCTTACACAATACCCACCACATGTTCACAGCATAATAAATGCTACTCCTTTTTGCTTTTGCTTCCCATATCCCTCAGTCAAATGCTAACTACACTTAACTTGACCCTCCTTGGGGCTTTTATTTGGCTGACTCTCATAAATTACATCCAGAAATGAGAATGATGTACATTGAGAGTAGCAAAGGCTTTAGGAATGATCTAGACCGGAAATTTTTAAGGAGTGTTCTGCACAGCCTCAGTTTCCTGGAGTGTCCCCAGGAAGGCTCTGGCTCTCGACCTCTGGTAAACAGAGAAATGCTTCTTCGAACAGTTTTAAATTGTGAGATTTAAATAAGACTTCATTTTGGGAATACAGAACTGTTCTGAAATGCTGGTTTGGCCAATACTTCATTTCATGGGTAAAGGAGAGGAGACCCAGGGAGGTTAGAGATTTAAGCCGTTGTGTTGCCCCTTCTACCCACCAAGTCGCTGGGTTCCTTCTTGGAGCACGTCCTGTGCACTTCTGTAATGCCATTTAACCAGACTCCACGTTGGACTGTAGAATTATTCAATTTAAATCCCCC
>NW_007756904.1:3237-4801 GCF_000696425.1 Galeopterus variegatus | reverse complement strand
TCTAAGTTTCATTACCCATTGTATTTAGATTGCAAAAAGTAAAGACAAATTTTAAAATACTTTAAGAGAAGTACTCAAGTTATATGTAAGTATGTTCTACATTAAAACAACGGAGACATGTATAGAGTAAAAAGACAAGGCCTTCTTCATACGTTAGCTTTCTCCTGAGCAAGGCCAACTAACTCCCTACCACACTGTTAATCCACTGTTAAAACTTCAACATACAGCTTTCCAGATATTATTCTTTGTATTTACATATATTCGCATGTAGTTTAGCTTTCTCCACAGAAATAAAACCAAGTTTCTTATATTGTTTTCTGAACTGATTTTTTTCTCCTAAAAACATCACAGATGTTTACAAGGAAGTACATATATATTGACGTCATTCTTTTAAAATTCTTCACTGCTTTTCTATTGTATTTCATGCATTGAATGTCATGAAAATTGAGAAAATAGATGGTTTCCTTTTTTGCCATTGCAAATACCCTTGCAATGAATATTCTTGTATATCCTACATGTACATATTTGAAAGTATATCTCTAGAATAAACACCTGGAGAATTCCACAATTAAAAAATTTGATAAATGTAGAGAAACTGTCCTCCAATATCTGTATTCATTTACATTCCCACCAGTACTCTGAACAAGTATAGAATATTTGAACTTGTATATTTTTCTCCTTTATTATGTTTTATATTTCATATCCTTTTAGTTTTTCCAATCAGAAAAACTAGTGGTTTATTATTTTATTTTGTGAGTCTGTTTATTGGCAGTGTTGGATGTTTTTGCATATGCTATTTTCAGTTGTATTTTTCTGTTTATATCATCATTGCAATTTTTTTGTTAAGTTGTTTGTCTTTATCTTATTGATTTATAGCTTCTTTATATATTTTGGATAGTAATCCTTTTTATATATGCTACATGTATTTTATTTTAATCCTTTGTTATATATGATACACATACTTCCCCTTTATTATTTAACTTTTAACTTTGTTTATGGTCCATTTGATATATAAGATTTACATTTCCATACAGCCACATCTGTCGATCTTTTCCTGTGTGACTTTTGGAAGTCCTGTCAACTCTTCCTCCCTAATCCAAACACTTTTGCCCATCTTTCTTTCTACCATTCTTCCCTAAGACACTATTCTCTCTTACCAGAACTGCTGCAACAGCCTCCTAACTGATCAGCCAGCTTTTACTCTCGCCCCTCTACAACTCATTCTCCATACTTCCACCATTTAAAAATGTTTAAGATATTGCTCCTCAGCTTAAAACTTTTAAATTGATTCACATTACATTTAGGATGAAATCTAAACTTCTTATGTTAGCCTACAAAGACCTAGCTAGTCTGGCCTACCTCTCAGACTTCATCTTACAGGGGTACAATGCTTCAGCTATGTAAGAGTTTAAGTTTCTCAAACAAGCTAAATTTAGTATTAGCTTATGGCCTTTGCACTAATTAGTCTCCCTGAATAGAAAGCATCTCTTCCAGATCTTTGAATGACTTACTCCCTGTTGTCATTCAAATCTCAATTTTACAAAAAAGTCTTCAGAAAAGATTT
>NW_007756904.1:0-250 GCF_000696425.1 Galeopterus variegatus | reverse complement strand
TTACCTAATTAACTATCATAAGTTCCTTTATCAGAACCCTTGACCTTGGTGTTTTAACCACATTCTAAGCAACTTAGCTGCTAACTGGCCAGCCAGAAGTTCCTTCATTTAAATTATAGAAGTTTTGCAACATTGTTATATGTGATGTGCTTCGTATTTACTTATTCTTTATTTAATAAGACTATTGAATATTCTAATACTGTATTTTTATCCTTCCCAATGAACTTTATATTAATAATATCAAATTCAC
>NW_007756903.1:6733-6996 GCF_000696425.1 Galeopterus variegatus | reverse complement strand
ATGGCCTGAGTTCAAATAGATAGCAAATAATGCAACCAGAGATTGAAACTGTGTCTTTGGAGTTCACTATTACTCACTATTTGGACCACTATTATACCAAAAACTGCTAAAATATTTTTTTTAAAAAGCCTTTGAGTTTATAGTGATAGGGTGGGTCTACTAAGAAAACTGTTTCAGATACATTGGTTTAATTTTGGATGGCTGTGATGTGATCTACAGACAAGGAGCTAGTTATTGGATGAATGGTAGTCAGAGAAAAAAGA
>NW_007756903.1:0-941 GCF_000696425.1 Galeopterus variegatus | reverse complement strand
GTGACATTATGGGAGAAGAATCCTGAGCTCAAGAAACCTGAATCTTCTGTAATGATCAGCTAGCATGCCTATTCTTTGTTCCAGAGGGGTGCATTATCTTTATTATACTGGACAGTAAGCTTGCCTGCCCTTTGCTCTGGAAAAATACACCACATCTATCTTCTAAGACTGCAAACAAATCTGCCTTTTTCTGTGGATGGAGACACTAACCCTATCTCTACTATATAAACATCCTTGAAAAAATAATCTGGAACAAAGGGCAATAAATGCATCACTTGCAAGATGTGCAGAAACACAATAATTGTCTCCCACAGTTCTCTTCTCCAGGACCTTGTGACTAGGAAAAGATGTGAGAAAGAAGACCACTCCTTGACTTTCCAACTGTGTTTAGGAGATTAAAGATGATGAATATCCTTAAGTGGATATCTGGGATAGAATCTCATTCCCCAGCATATAGGAGAATGTCAGAGTCTAGACATGGCTGTATTCTTCCTGCCACTTTTTTGCCATCTTAACTATTGTCTCAAGAACTAGAAGATTATCTCTGGCACTCGGTCAAGCTTCCTGGACCACTCATGTGTGTATCAGAGCCTGGTGAGAGACCTCATGCATGCAGAGGACCTGACGCTACTGTGGAGTATACTATAAAGCAAATGTACTTCACAGGGCCTGGTTTTACAAAGCCTTGCAGTTTCAGATATTGACCTTACAAAAAACAGGAAAATTTCCCCAGGCTATTGAGTCTCTGTTTTAAGATAAAGAATTGTAACACAGCAAGGCTGCTGGCTCAAAGACAGACACGTTACTGACTGATATGTAAAGATACTGGGAAAATGCTGTTGTAAGAAGGAATGTTTGCTAAGATCAAGCTTTTGTTGGTGGACCACTTAATTGCCTTACTGGAATGTCATCTGACTTGTTTCACTGAAAGTTACCAGCCT
>NW_007756902.1:0-6996 GCF_000696425.1 Galeopterus variegatus | reverse complement strand
GGTACGGGCGCGACACCGAGGGTTGCAATCCTGTACCGGTCAGTAAAAAAAAAAGACAAAAAGGAAAATAAATAAATAAATAAATAAATAAAATAAAAATAAAGAATAACCGTCTGCTTTCCAATTTTTATGCTTTTAATTTCTTTCTCTCTGTCAATTTCATTATCTAGCACAATGCTAAATAACAGTAGTAATAGTGGGCATTCTTGTCTTATTTTGATTTTAATGGAAATGCCTCTAGTATTTCCCTGTTAGGCATGGTGTGGGCTTTGGGCTGAGAATGATATGTTTCATCATGCTAAGGAAATATTAATTTGTTCTGATATTATCAAGAGGATTTTGGGGGGGTCAAGTGTGATTGCTGACTTTTGTCCAAATATTTTTGGATATCTTTAGAAATGATCATATATTTTTCTCCATAGATCTATTAGTTTAGAGAATATTATTGGCAATGAACTATTCTTGCATTCCTGTAATAAACTTCACTTGGTCATGGTAATATTATTTTAATGTGCTGGTAGATACTCTTTGCCAGTATTTTATTTAGAATTTTTGTGTTGATATTTATCATTGAGATTTTGATAACAATTTTTGGTTTTATTGCATTATGATCAAAGAATACTGTTTGTAATCTTTTTATCTTTTGGAGTTGATTGACTTTCTCTTTGTGGCCTGTTCTTTTTTTTTTTTTTGGTGGCTGGCTGGTGTGGGGATCTGACCCTGTCACCTTGGCATTGTAAGGCTGTACTCTAACTCACTGAGCTAACCGGTCAGCCCCTTTGTGGCCTAACATCGTCAATTTTCATGTAACGTTCCCTGGTCATTTGAAAAAATAATGTCTACACTTTCAGGATACAGAGTTGAATAACATAGATCTTATTATCAATGATGTTATTTATGTCTTTTCTGAGTGTAAGATATTGTGATTTGATTTACCATGAACTGAGAGTTTTTATTTCTGTATATTTCTCTTTGCATCTTCTGTAATTTCTGCTTTACAAGGTGGCTGCTATGTTATTTGATGAATAGGTACTCATAATCATTGCAGCTTCATCTTGAGTTTTACCATTTAGCACTACAAAGTGCCTCTTTTCTTATTCTATTTATTTGTTAGCTTGAATTTCTCCTCATCTGATAGAACTGTCATAACCTTACTTTTTCAGTTCTCTTTGCCTGGTATGTCTTTTCGTATTCTGTCACACTTACACTTTCTGAATCACTTTGGTCTGTGTGCATCCCTCATTTGCAGGATTTCATTCTATGATGCAGTCCACTGCCTCCATCCTTGCTCACCCAGTTCCTGCACCTGCTATTGCAAAACAATGGCTGTAACTTTCTGCTATTGCTCTTCAGGACGAGTTACTCATCTTCAGGGAGAGATTTTTTTTTCCTAGTGCTTTGCGAGATTCCAACATCTAGTTTGCTTATGTGAATACTAAAATGATATTTTATAAACAAGATATTTGTGTCTGTAATTTAGGTTTATATTTACAATATTTTTTTTCAGGAGTTCCTACTATTTCTATAATTGAGTAATTTAAACTACTTCCAGATTCAGCTTTAGAATAATTATTTTGGTAGTGATACGAATAATACCTTACTTGGGCAACCTGACACATGATCTCTTTTGATCTTTCCGGTAATCCTGTGAGTTTAGCAGAGCAGGCATCCCCATTAAACAGATGGGGGAGACCGAGGTAAGGTTTCTCAAAAATGTATTTCCTTACCATTTCTTCCATGAGTAGACAGACAATTCAGCTTTCTGGTACAGTATAGAAAGTCCTTGATGTGGAGAGTAATGTTTTCTAGGGCTCAAAGGACAGTATCAAATTAATAAGTAAGTTGATGGTGGGCTTAACTCTCTTCTGAAAACGCTAACATAGCTGAAACACTGAAGGGTTTACTTACGGAGGCTGTGGAATCTGCTTCTTTGGAGAAACTAAAAATAAAAGAGATCTTCATCTCCTTGGGACAGTTTGAGTGTGGTCCCGTCCCAAGGCACGGGTGACTGGATAACCTCTAGTGTCTCTTTCCTCCGGAATGCTCAAAAAGAACATCTCAGGAGGTCCAGATGATTCGTTTTCAAAGTTAGGGACTGGAAGTATGATCTGTCAGGAAATTGTTATCAATGATATTCAGATTTAAAAGCATAAAGTGGTTATGTAACAAGATGCCACCTAATGGAGAAATTTAAGTAAGGACCCAATTACAGCATAATAATGCTACTTCTCTTTTGGACTTAGGGACAGGGAGATTACAATGAACTTCAAATTCCTTCATGTTAAAGGAAACATAAGTGTTTCCACATTTCTTTTTTTTCTGGGCTGAAAGAAAAAAGGGGGAAATACATAGAAATCTTTCACATTGAGACACTTCAGGATAATGTTTTCTTCTGACCAGAAATCCCCAGGTTGTCCTGAAACTCAACATCTGAATCATGCCGACTAGTGAGACATTGTTTGAGTAAGACTGGAATTCTGAACATTCTTTGAGGCTTCATAAAAATCCCGAAATGATGGACCTATGCTTATGTTGTGGTCATGCAAAGAAAAGCCCCCTTGTGATTCAGGATTGAGTTTGCTCATTTCATATTTATAGTATCTATACTGAAGGAATGTAGAATTTGGCATGGGGAAGGCGATGGGAAAAATAAGGAATGAAAACGAAGTTTTGTCTGTATGTGAGGGTGTGCATGTGTATGTGTGTTTCAATCTAGTGTTTATGGGATGGGAAGAGGGAGTATTTGATAGTTTTGTTCATCTGTTTTTAAAGCAGAATCTTCTTCAAGTTTCTATGTGGGAGAGTGACTACAAGAATTTTTTACTCTCTTTGTTAGCAGCACCATCTGTTTACAATGAAAGCTTGGCTTCCACTTTTTGGCACAAATAAAAACCCTGGGGTGCCCATATAAGTCAAACAGATGAAGCATGTGTTCGTAGACCTGAAGAATCACCCTTTTTTGCCTGCACAGGACTTTCACAGTAGATTTATGAAGCATCTTAGCCCTACATAAATTCAGGAGCAAGCTTCTGAGAAGCAAAGGTGGGTGATAGGTCACTGAAATTCACAGCCTGGGCAGCTCATTTGCCACCTAACAAAGTGATGGACCCCTTGGGTCATACTTCCTAGGAGAGGGGTTGGCAAATGGCAAGAGAGCCATATCGTAAAAATTCCTTTCACCACGTGTCATGGAATTCTTATGCATTTGAAAGAGGGACTTACACACCAAAACAAGGAAATATGGAAATATGTTCTTTGCATAACTGCTAAAATTGGACCCAAATTCCAGATAGCAAGGCATGTTTCCATAAGCAGTGAAGAGCATAAAGTAAGCAAACAAGAGAAAAATTTCTAGTACCAGCTATCAAGACTGGGGTGGGGTGAAGGGTGGAAGGAGTAAGGAGCTGGAAACAGGAGTTCTTCTCACTCGGTTTGTGTTGTGTAGTTGACCCAGCTAGAGTTCCATGGCTCCCCACCTGGAGGCTGGGGATTTTTACCCCAGAAATAAACTTTATATAAGGATGTATGACACAATGACAATATTAAATAAACTGAATGTCCTGAAAAATTTTAATGGTGATGAGAGAAGTTTCACACAACAATATTATTTGCATACCAGTAGATCCATCAAGTGTCCATTCTTTGTTTACTGAACCTGCCCTCTGCTAGGTTATCTGGTAGAAGGGCTAGGCTAAACTTTCAGAGGTTTATGAGTGTCTGGGAAAGAAAAGAAAACAAAACAGAACAAACCCATATGCATTTGAAACAGATGAAGAAGAATTAAGTATGCATCTGCTAGTCTGGAACTGTGGTTCTCAAGTTGTATGCATCAGATCATATGGGTCTTGATAAAAATTCAGATTCCCAGGCTCCACCACTTGGATTCAGAGGACCAGGGCAGGACCCAGGGATCTGTATTTTGAACAAGTATCCTCAACTATTTAATAGAAATGAGCTTCAAAGCCTACTTTGAGAATCACTAGCCTAGAATATTACTTTACTAAAAAAGAGGTGGTAGGGAAATAATGTTTGTTGAGCTCTTACTACCCATAATTTTTTTTTTTAAAATTCTGAGCTAGGTATCTACACTTTAGTCAGGGTCTGCATCTGAAGTGCCGCTGGCTCTTCCTGAGATGGGAGAAGGTTAGGGTGTGGGAGATGGACTGCACAGATTAGCTGTGGCCTGTGCTGTCCCCAGGCTCTCTCCCTTAAGCTGGCCTCCACATGATGCCCAGAGTTAACTATTAAGCGCAAATCTGATGATAGCGTAACATTATATTCTCTTTATTACTCTATGGATTGCTTTTTTCACTGAGCAGTATAATTTGGACATCTTTTTGGTTGAGTACCCTGGTTTTTTGCCTCTTTGAGGACAACTTTATGTTGAACTGCCATTAATGTAAGTATGAAATTAAGTATCATTAATCTAGCCTGTAAACTACATTGCCAGCATGGAGCTAGGGTGGTTTGTGGCTTGGATTTGGCTAATTTGGCTGTTCCATGTCAGCAGGCTAAGCAGTTGTCCACTAGTCTTAAACATTTACAGTATGAGTCAGGAAAATGTGGACAGATTTGCACAAATTCATTGCTACTGCCAGAACAGCTTAAAGTGCATACTCACTGATCACTGGACATGAGAGCTATATTTTTCATTATGGAGAACCATGTTTTTGCTCAAGACTAATTTGGTGACAGTTAAATCTAATATTTTAGAAAACTTGCAGAAGACTAGATCTGAGGTGGACCTAGACTTACGGATTTTGTCTTTTTAAGGAATCCATTAGCAATAAGAAGGCTCAGAAGTCTCAGCTCAACCCTAATCAGACTCTCAAGAACTGTGAATGTAAGAAAACCCTGGAGCTTGTTGTACATACAGATTTCTCCACCACTCTTATCTCCCCACTGTTAAGGAGCCTCGATCTGAGGAGGTTCTGCAGAAAGCGCTTCCACCACACTGTGAGAAACAGTTGATCTCAAAACTTCTTGAACTACCGTTATCAGCCCAACCTAAGCTACAACTCTAACCAGCTTGAACAACTGAAGAGCCTCCTAATTGGTTATCCCCACGAGAGCAGTGCCATCATCTTAACATGCAGATTGGATTAGGTCATTGCCCTGTTTAAAACTACTAAGTGGCTGTCCATTGCAATTAGCTTAAAAGCAGGAGTCATTTAAATGCCAAACAGGACATGCATGATCTGATTGCCGCTTGCTTCTGCAACTTCTTCCACCTCCCTTCTACATTCCAGCCAGCTGGGTTTCTTTCAGCTCCTGGTTCAGATCAAAGTCCTTTCCCGCTTAGGGCCTTTGTACCACTTTCTACTCAACCTCATAGCTGTTAGAAATCTATCCCTTCAGAAAGTCTTCCTCCATCCTTAGACTCTGCTTTCCTACCACCTATCAATGATATTGGTGTCTTTGTATAAAGTGGCTCTCTTGCTGAAGGGTGACCTCCACCAGTATGTTCATATCCATAGCTCAGTGCCCAGTAAAGGCCTTGCCCATAGTAGATACTTGAAAAAGGAGCAGCAGTCAGGGACTGGTCATGGCTGGGCATCCACATCATTAGAAACTGCACATAGTATATTGAGCATCCAGATCTGTTGACTGTTGAATTAAGAGGACGATAAAAAACAAAACAAACAACAAAAAAACACCTCTGTAGTATTCTAGAATCCTGAAGTGAATCTAAAAGTGAGCATTTGTGTGGGGAAAAAAATGTGTACTAGGATTTATAACGACCTGACAGACAATGCAAGTGAGGAAGTAAGCTGGAAGAAAGCTTGTGAATAAGTAAATATATATTTTATAGTGGCCAGCATTTTCCTTTGAGGAAAGGATTCATTCCTGTGGCTGGGCAAAGGTGGCAGGTGGCATTTTTGATCCCTGATGTCATCTAAGAGCTTCAAGCTGTGATGGAATGAGTATAGCCCCCATGCCATGCACATCCACAATATTTGGAAGAGATTTCTACATCTCGTTCTAATATGGCTGGCCTTTCAAAAGCTCTTTCTTTTGTACAATGACAGGGGTTAAATAGAGACTAAGATGGGTGTGTAAGTGGAAGATTTTTGAGATGCTTTGATCACCTGTAAGAGTTTGGCCCTTACAGCCTTAAAGCCAGCAGTTGAAGACAACAGTCCCCAAAGTTTCTGTTCCCAGCTCCTCCCAGAAGTAGAGATCAGTTGAAACAGAGCAGACTTACTTGAGAGAGCTCTTGCTTTCTCCAGGAATATAGCATGGATTCTGAATATGTGATAGAACCACATATACTTACAGCTGTTTATTATTTACAAAGCAGATTTACATGGTTATTTCACTCACTCGTCCCAGTTAATCCTGTGAGGTAGATATTATGGTCTCCATCCTACAGAAAAGGAAACTGAGGTTTAGAGTATAAGCCACTTGGTTGATATCATCTAGCCAACAAAATAAGTGGAGGTGCTGGAACTGGAATACTTCCTCCCACGTCATAGCTGCTTCTCATTTCATGTCCCTGTTCTCATCAGTATTACTTTCTTTTCTTCGATAAGGGAAACGTAGTACTTTACTAGCGATTTCTTTGCAAAGCAATAGCAGGGACTTCAAAATGCTCTTTAAACATCTCTCTCTCTCTCTCCAAAACTCAATCCCTGACAGTATCTATTTCTCAAGTTGTAAGAAAGTCAGGCTGTGGTATAGATGATAAAGAAAACTTCATAACCACACTTCCTGAGGTTTCACTTTTCTTCTTAATGTTTCCAAAAATAACAATCATGATAGTTGTCATTTATTGAGAGAAATTATTATTGATATGCCAGACTTTATGTATAGCATTTAATTCTCATAATAACCTTGTAAATTTGGTTTTATAAATACTCTCATTTTATAGTGCAGGACACTGAAGTTTAAAGGAGTTGGGCAACTTGCTAAAAGGCACATGTAAAATAAATGTGTGGGGGGCAGAAATCAGACCTAGGGAGTCTCACTCCATCTGTAATCTGCTCTTAATCACTG
>NW_007756901.1:5693-6996 GCF_000696425.1 Galeopterus variegatus | reverse complement strand
CTGCTGCCTTTTACATTAACAATCAGTTTATTGCCTCTTGGGCTGAGTGATGTGCACTTGGCCTCTGGCAGTCCAAGATGCCATTCTCCCCTTTGAACTTAGGGTGACCTTATTTCATTTCCAACACCTCTCACGCTAACTCAGTCATACATTAAGACAACCCTACAGAGATTTCCAAGGAGATGGTGCACATATCATCATTGTATTTCTCAATCTCTTGGTGGATACAACAGCCTCTAAGCCCTTTCCTAGGGCATCCTGGGGAGTTCAGGTGTTGGATCTGAGAACATCCAGCATACCAGTCTCTGTGAACTTTGGATTCCTTCCTGTACATAACAATTAGGTATTTATGGCATGAACTTTCTTTTAAGAATAGGCCACTCTTCTAAAAAAATCTCAGTGTGGTAAAACATACATAATATAAATTTACCATTTTGCCACTTTGAAGTAAAATTTCAGTGGTATTAAGAATTTTCCAGTCATTGTGCAACCATCACCACTATATTCACATTGTTATGTAACCATCACCACTGTCCCTATCTCTAGAACATTTTGATTATCTCAAACTGAAACTCTGTACCCATTAAGCAATAAGTCCCCATTCTCCCATACCCCCATTTCTGTCAATGACTACTTTCTGTGTAAAAATTAATTTGATTCTTTTAGGTATATATAAGTGGAACCATACAATATTTGTTCTTTCATGTCTGGGTTATTTAAATTATCATAATATTTTCAAGGTTCATTCATATATTATCATGTATCAAAATTTTCTTCTTTTTAAGGCTGAATAATATTTCATTGTATGTATGTATTACATCTTGTCTATTGATTTATCCATCAATGGACATTTGGGTTATTTCCATCTTGACTATTGTGATTCATGCTGCTATTAACACAAACATCTGTTTGGGTCCCTGGTTTCACTTTCTTTTGGCATAAACCTAATAATGGAATTGCTAGATTATAGGATAGGTCTACGTTTAATTTTTTGAGGAACTGCCATACTGTTTTATACAGTGCCTGCACCATTTTACATTCCCACACATTCTTGTTATTTTCTTTTTCTTTTTTAAAATAATAGCCATTTAATGGGAATGGAATAAGATTTCATTGTGATTTTGATTCATACTTTTTTAATAATTAGTAATGCTGAGCATCTTTATATTTGCTAATTGTCCATTTATATATTTTCTATGGTGAAAGCTCTATTCAAGGCATTTAAACATTTTTTAATTGGGGTTTTTATGGTTTTGCTGTTGAGCATTAGTAGTTCCTTATATACTCTGGATATTAATCACCT
>NW_007756901.1:0-4399 GCF_000696425.1 Galeopterus variegatus | reverse complement strand
ATAAATCCTCACAATTTGTTCTTTATTCCCCCAAACTATTTGGGTTTTAGGGATCCCTTGAAAATCCACCTAAATTTGAAAATAGGTTTTCCCTTTCCTTAGACCAAAGAAAAAGGCTGGATGCATTATTCTACCTTATCTCAAAACTACTACAAAGATACAGTAATCAAAACAGCGTGGTACTTACATAAAAGCAGATGCATAAAACAATGGAGCATAACCTATTGCCTATTTTTTCATGTACCTGTTGGCCATTTGTATGTCTTCCTTTGATAAATGTCTATTCAATATCTTTGCCCATCAAAAAGATGGTGAATAACAAATGCTGGTGAGAATGTGAAGAGAAGGGAATGCTCTTACACTGTTAGTGGGACTATAAATTAGTACAACCACTATGGAAAACAGTATGGAGTGTCCTCGAACAACTACAGATAGATCTTCCATATGACCAAGCAACCCCACTTCTGATTATATATCCAAAGGAATGGAAATCATCATATCTTAGGGATACCTACACTCTCATGTGCATCTCAGCTCTGTTTACAAGAGTCAAGATATGGAATAAAGATATGGAATAGTACTCTTCCATAAAAAGAATGAAATTCTCCAATTTGATACAACATGGATAAATCTGGAGAAACTTACGCTGAGTGAAATAAACAAAGCACAAAGGGATAAATACCACATGCACTCACTCATAAGGGGGAGCTAAGGGAGAAAGAAGGAAGGAAAGAAAGACCACAGTGGTGCATTGGACTTGCAGATGGAGAGAACATACCAAAGAATACAAATTGAAGTGGGGGAAAGGTGGAGGCAGAGGGAGGATAGGCATAATTGGGTGGGGGACACAGGGTACAAATGCAATTTGTGATAAGTGGTATGCTGCCAATATGGATCTGGCCATCACATCTTAGGCACGAGAGGTTACAATCAGCTCTGTATCTCATGAATATTCATAAGGAATAAAAAATGTAGACCAATAAAAAAAGTACATAGAGCCTAGAAATAAACACACACATCTATGGTCAACTGATCTTTCACAAGGGCACGAAGAATACACAATGGGAAATGGATAGTCTCTTTAATAAATGGTGCTGGGAAAACTGGATATCCATATACAGAACAATGGAATTACATCCTTATCTTACACCATGCATAAAAAGGAACTCAAGGTGGATTAAATGCTTAAATGTGAGACATGAAACCTCGAAAATCCTAGAATAAACCATAGGAGAGGGCCAAGCCCATGGCGCACTCAGGAGAGTGCGGCGCTGGGAGCTCAGCAGTGCTCCCGCTGTGGGTTCGGATCCTATATAGGGATGGCCACTGGTGCGCTAACTGGCTGAGCACGGTGCAGCTGGTCTCAAAAAGGACAAAAAAAAAAAAAAAAACATAGGAGAAATCCTTCCTGACACTGGTCTTTGCAATCGGTGTTTGGATAGAATACAAAATCTGGCAACAAAGGAAAAATAAGCCAGTGGCACTACATCAACTAAAAGCTTCTGCATAGCAGAGGAAACAATCCAAAAATTAAAAGACAACCTAAAGAGCAAGAGAAAATATTTGAAAAGCATATTTCTGATAAGGGGCTAATCTCAAAGGTATAAAGGAATTCCTACAAATTAAAAGCAATAAATCAAATAAACCAAATAAATATTTCACAAAGGATCTGAATAAACATCTTTTCTAAAGAAGACATAGAAATGACCAACAGATATATGAGAAGGTGCTCAGCTGTCACAAATTATAAGGGAACTGCTAATAAAATCACAATGAGAATCACCTTACACCTATTGGAATGGCTAATATCAAAAAAGACAAGAGGTAATTGGTGGATTTTGGATGTGGCCAGCGCCATTTTGAACACAATAAGCACAAAATAGCCCCCGGCCTTGTCATCTACACCAGCACTAAACCTATGCCCCATTCCCTTTACGAAAAGCCTCATGACTTCTGCAAAACAGAAACATTTTGGCTGCTGAAAGGGTGCAGTTCTCCCCCCTGGTCACAAAGCATCCACATTAGCATAATGCCCCTCGTTGATTGTATCAGCCAGCCCTTGGCACCCTATATAAGCTCTCTCACCCCCACACCTGGTGCTGCCCTCCACTTTGAGCACAGCCCAGCAGATTCTTTTCCTTTAATAAACCTTGATCAGTACCCAGCATCTTGTCCCACTTTCTTTCACCTCTCACATACAAAATACAATGACTCAATCTCAATAGTCCCAGAAGTCTTAGCTCATTCCAGCATAAACTTAAAATTCTAAAGTACAAAGTCACATCTGAGACTAAAGGCAAAACTCTTTCCAGTTGTGAGCCTATAAAAATCAAAATAAAATTTATGTACTTCCAAGATACAATGGTGGAATCCACATTAGGTGCACATTCCCATTCCAAAAGGGAGGAATAGGCCAGAGGAAAGGAGGAACTGTCACCCAAAAAGGCCTAAACCCAGCAGGGCAGATGTTAAAGCTGCAAAATAATCTCCTTTGAGTGGAAATCCTGCATCCTGGGCAGAGTAGGGTATTTGGGCCTGCAGAGCCTTGGGGAACCCCACCTCCATGGCTCTGCTAGGTGTAACCCACATAGCTTCACTAGTACCTGCAGCTTTTCCAGGTGGGCATTGCAAATTATCAATGGCTCTACAGTTCTGTGTTCATGGCAGTTGCCCTGATCCAATAGCTCTACTTGGCATTGACTTAGTGGGTGCTCTCTGTGGGGACAGTGACCCCACATTTTGGCTCTGCATTCTTTGGTAGAATTCTACTGTGGTGGTTCTACTCATGTAGCAGGTTTCTGTGGGGTGAGGTTTTCAAGAAACTACAAATAGAGCTACCATAGGATCCAGAAATCACACTACTGAGTGCATACCCAGATGAAAGAAAATCATCATGTCAAAGGGATACTAGTACTCCCCTGTTTACCATAACTTGTTCACAATAGCCAAGAGTTGTAACCAACTTAAATGTCCATCAATGGATAAATGGATGGAGAAAATTTGGTATATATACACAATAGAATATAACTCAACCATTTAAATAAATGAAATTCTGCCACTTGTAGCAACATGGATGAGCTTGCACAAAACCCCCTTATGAGGCAACCAAAGGGGATCCTGCCATTCCTTTAGATCCCACAAAGCCCATTAATTCACCCTTATGGCAATTAAAAGCTGTTCTCCTCACTGCCCCAGCTCTATCCCTCCCAAACCTATCTCATCCTTTTACCCTATACATTACCACAACCCAAGGATTGGCAGTCAGGGTTTGGGGACAAAAGGCAGGAGATATTTTCACCCATTACATACCTCTCTAAACAACTAGACACCACACCTAGAGGATGGGCCCTCTGTTTAAGGGACTTGGTGGCATCCACCCTTTTAGCACAAGAAAGCTCTAAACTAACTTATGGACAACAAACAGTCAAGACCTTCTCAGCCATAAGGCCATGTCAATTCTCTCCCCTTCCTGCCTACTACTTATGCACCTTACCTTCATTGAAAATTTCCAGTTCTCCTTTAAAACTTGCCCTCCCTTAAATCCAGCCACTCTCATACCAAAACAGTCATGACCCTTAGATCATAATTGCATGGAGGCTTTAGACCTCTTTCTCAATCCCTTTCCACACATCTCCCTGCCTCCCATTATGTGGCCCCTATGTACAGGGTTTGTAGATGGGATCACCACCTCCACAGTCACCTCCAGGGTGGGATATGCCATAGCAAATCTAACACAAGCTAACTACTGAGGCTGCCCCCTTCCCCCCCTAACACCACTTCCCAACAGGCAGAACCCAGTGCCCTCACCCACGCTCTCACTCTGGCAACTAACAAACTAGTCAATATATACACTGACTCTAATTATGCTCACCACATCCTACACTCCTGTGTGGCCATATGGAAGGAGAGAGGATACATGACCACTCACGGAGGGCCCATAAAAATGGAATCTTATTAAGGTACTTCTTGAGCCTGCCCAACTCCCAAAGGAGGTTGGGGTTATACACTGCAGAGGATACCAACCCTCCAATGAGCCCATAGCCCAGGGAAACAAACTGGCAGATCTAACTGCAAAACAGCCTGTTCAATCACCAGGTCCCCACTCTTCCTCTCCCACTCAGGTCCTTCCCATGGCCCGTATGCCCTTACCCCAATACACACCCAACGAAATACAGCACCTCCAACAGTTGGGAGCACAGAGGAAAGACAACTGGCTTACTCTCTCTGTTTGCTTTGTCCTCCCTACCACACAAGCTGAGCAAATCCTTTTAGATTTCAATAATTCAGTTCATATAAGCTATGAACCCCTACCATGTTTTCTTCAGCCCTTATATTACTCTCCCTACATGGCCAAGTTACTTAAACAAATCACTCAAAACTGTCCTTAGTCTACTCGTTG
>NW_007756900.1:0-6997 GCF_000696425.1 Galeopterus variegatus | reverse complement strand
CTGAGTTATTTCAAAACAGCTGTGTTCAAGATCCGAAATTCTTTCTTCTGCATGATCTAACCTCTTGTTGAGACTCTTGGATGTATTTTGTTTCATTCAATTAATTCTTCAGTTCCAAGTTTTCTGTTTGTTTGTTTGTTTGTTTTTTATGATATCTATCTCTTCATTGTTTTTCATTCCAATCATAAATTGTTTCTCTGATTTTGTTGAATTGTTTGTCTGTATTCTTTTATATCTGTGTTAAGTTTCCTTAAAATTATTAATTTGAATTCCTTTTCCAAGTTGGCAATTTCTGATTCTTTGGGATTAGTTATTGGAGCATCATTTTGTTTCTTTGGTGTTGTCATATTTTCTTGTTTTTTCATGTTTTTTGTTACCCTGCATTGATACCTGTAAATCTTGTGAAGCAGAAACCTCTTTGAATTTTGTAGAGTAGCGTGTGTGGGGAAGGACTTTTACCTGCAAATGTGTCTTTAGATGTCAATTGGGAAGAGTGCAATGACTTTGTTCTGAATGGGTACAGTAGTACAGACTCTGTGTAGTTTCTTTAGCTGTAATCCACATTCACTATGTTGGTGCTTGCCTCAGCAGCCTGTGCTTGGGAGGTTTGTGGCAGCAGTGGCACAGCTTTGCTGGGGTGGGCTCACTGTGTTGGTTCTCAGGTTGGGAGTGTGCACATGTTCACTGTGGATCAGTCATCTCAGGACCTGGTTCACTGAGGATGGAGTTACTGGATTGATTTTTAGGCTGGCATTGTGGTTTTGTGGCATGTCAGGTATTCTGGGGCTGCTTTGCCATTGTTGGGATCACCATGCTAATTCTCTGACCAGCTGCAGGCCCACCAAGGGCAGGTAAGATAGGCCATTTCTTACTTGAATGCATGTGCATGGGATGGCTCAATGACTCAGGGGCATGTCCATCAGGGCAGATAGTGGGCTATTTCTCTGAGTCTGGAGCATGGTACACTTTCCCTCAGCTAGCTGGGTGTGAGTCTGCTGGAAGCTGGTATACTGTGCCACTTCTTGGGGGCAGGTGTTAAGTTGTGCTTCCCTTGGCAATTTGGGAGTGGGTCTCCCAAGGCCAGGGATGCTAAGCCACTTGCTGGGTGGTTAGCAAAGCCATTAAGTGGGCCTGCTGAGAGGGTCTGGTCCAGCCACTTCTCAGGCAGTAGGTGAGGCCACTAGGTGGGGCTACAGAGGGGAAGCCCAGCCAACTGCTACTTGGACAATGGGTAAGATATCTAGTTGAGGTTGCAGAGAGGGGGCCCTGCCAGCCACTTATCAGGCAGTGGGCAATTCTGCTAGGTGGGACTGTTGAGGGTGAGACTGCATGGCTGCTTCTCTGGGAGGATGCAGATACGCTTTAGTTCTACCAGCTCAGGGGTGTGTTTGTTAGGCTAGAAACCCATAAGGTATTTTTTTTTCCTGACCGGTAAGGGGGTCATAACCCTCGGCACAGTATGGTCTGCATGACGCTCAGCCAGTGAGTGCACCGGCCACCCCTATATAGGATCTGAACCTGCGGCCTCGGCGCTACCAGCACCACACTCTCCCGAGTGAACCATGGGGCCGGCCCCCCATGAGCTATTTTTTGGTTTGAAGCTTGAGTGTACAAAACTCAGCCCACTGGCAGGAGTATGGGAGAGCCTGTCTGTCTGATCTCTGGCTGGGGATGTGGGGGTGCATTAGTTCAGCAGGCCTAGGATAGGCTTCCCAGATGTGCAGGACTGGGGTCATAGCTACTCCTAGGTCCAGGCTTCAAGCTGCTAAGACCAGGGCATTATAGCATCTCTTGTGAGGGAGCACAGTGGCTACTAGCTCCAATGGCAGGGAGTCTTCCCTCAGTGGCTCTGGTTTCAAGATGGTGCCATAGTGTATCAGCATGGGTCACGAGAGTGGGGGGAGAGGAGTGCACAGTACATGCTACTATTCTGAAGCAATGAAGTGCATGATTTCCAGGTTCCCCTCACTTGACTTTGGGTTTGTAAGGGCTATGGAATCCTCCTGCAATAGGAACTGCAGGTCTCTGTGGTGAGGATGGGGGTCGGTGTGGGGCCTCTTCCTACCATTTTCCTGAAGGAGAACATCTTTCCTGCACTGATTCTGGTGTCAGAGATTTGGCAACTGAGGCCAGGTTCCTCTCTCTCCTCTCCATGTCTCCATCCTGGGCTTTCATGCTCCACCGAGATCTCACCGGTTGCCTGCTATATGCTTAACCTCCCACAGACGTTGCTCTCAATATTTAGCTGTTTGTTAGGTGATCTGATTATTTTCTGTGAGAGGGATGTGCCCTGAGCACTTCTAGTCCACCATCTTTCAGAGACACCATCCCTTATATGTTTTTGAATCTTGTTTCTTCTTCTGAAGATTCTAAACTTGGACATAGTCTGGAGATTCTTGTAATACAAGCTATTAACAGATCCCTGCAGCATGTGCCAGAAGAGGTGTGAAAAGGTGGTCAGGCTACACTGGAAGTTTTGTCAGGTTGTGTGTTTCCCTGATTGTGGTGTCAGCTCAAATTTCTGTTTCTCTGGTAATATGTGCAGAAGATCGGGAGCAAGAGTAGCTCAACACATAGGTGCATCCCCGTGATTCAAGAAATACTGGCTTACACTAAAATTTGGTATGTCTCTCAAAGGGGCTCTTGGAATAAACTGAATACGTCGATGTGTGGAATAGATGACCTGGTATGACAGTCCCTAACATTATTAGCTATTCTGTTTGCATGTGAATAGTTTTATAATCAAGGCTTATTCATAAAGTATAAACATTCCCTATTTACTTAATGGTCTGCTTTCCAACAACCAAAATCAGCCAGTACAGCTGTTAACCTGGACATAACAGAAAACACACAAAAAGAATCATAAGGTTCGTGCACTTTACTTTATAGGAGAAACATTAGGCTACCTTCTAGAAGGCTGACTCATCATATAAATCACATAATGATCTTTTAAACTCTGATTTCCTCCAACAACACCTAATTTATTTTAAGCTACAGTTTACAACAGATGTAAAATGGGTTAAGTATGGAGAGTGGGAGGTTCCTAGAAGCCAATAAATTATGAAATGACATCTGAAAAGAGCAAAGGAGGTGCTGGAAGAATTACCAAGAGTTACTGGATATACAAGTGAGTTTGGGGAAATTAAAGAAGATAAACCATGCCCTCTATTACTACAATAATTCCAAGAAATCTCTTACTGAGGCATAGTACATTAACTGGTGTTCATGACCCTCTCTCATCAAGAAAAGTTTAAAGTGTTTTTGCCTACTTTGCTCAGCAAGACAAGGGATTTTGTTAGAATTGTATCCATAAAGTGCACACACACACACACACACACACACACGCACAGTGACACTTTGAAATCACAGTCATGTACATCAATAGTACGGATCCCCTGGTACAAGTTATTCCTGTTTAACCTTGTTTATTATCCAATATTCTCTGGCACAATCTCTGATGTGACTTTATTCCCTCAATGTATTTTCATGATGATGCAGCCATATGTAAGTGGTATGCACAAGCTTTAACTTGTATGAGTATAAAGTTAGGTTACATTTGTTAATAACAAAATTATGATAATTTAACCACACTTTTGTCATCTTTTGAGCTCCCCTTTCTCTAGTAGCTCTAAGAGTTCACCAGGCACTAGTAACTCACCCTCCCTGCTGTCTTAGTGGCATCTGTGACTGCCTCTGCCTTGAATGATTGGTCCTTCAATTCTTGGACTGTGGCTGTTATTATCATTCTGGCCTCAGAAACAAGGTTGGCAGTACTGTGCTCTGCTAGAGGAGAACAGATATTTTCCTTAGTTCCCACAATTAAAAGCAGAGGATCAAGCTATATTTTAATGAGATGGGAGGTGATAGAAGGAAATTACTGCACAGTACAAACAGTGACTTACTTGCTACTTGATCACTGGTTACTAGACTTGAAGGCTGTCAAAACCCATAGGTCCTTGCTATCCTTACAAGTTGCCCAAGATCCTGGATGCTTCCAAATGGCAGACAGCTTCCTTCTTCCTCTATTAATAGGATTGATCTTGTCCAAAGGTAATGAGCTTCCCCCTCCTTATGAGAAATTCTAAACTTCATCTGCAGAAATAGGATCTCCATATGCTTGCCAAAGAACACAATGGTCCAGTTAAAGTGCATTTCCCAAAATCTAAGTCATTTAATCCCTGTTTTATATCAACTGTCCTTGCCAAGTTGCATCTGTGAACACAGAACTTCAGGCTGTTCCTAAAGTGCTTCTATCTCAGCCTATGCCCTGTAAACAATGTTTTCTAAGCTACCATTTATACAGCATGTACAAAATACCTATCACAGGGCTGAGTATTTTACATACATCATCTCATTTAATTCTCACAATAACCATATGAGCAATATAGTTTATGTTCTATTTTACTGAATAGGATAATAAAACTTCCAGGGGAGTAAGTGACTTATCAAAGGTCACACTTTTAAAACTAGTATAACTGTGAGATAAGATCAGGTCTTTTTATTTCTCAAAATTGAGCAAATAGCCTCAATAATATCTTCAACTCTACAGGCCAAGGTAGTCTCAAATTCACATAGAAAAATAAAGGTTTCCTCTCTTCCACTTTTTTTAAAGAAGCCATAGATATATCTCCAAGTACATTATGCAAGACAGTTCATACCACTGTGGCAGCTATTCTCTAAAGATGCCCAACTAGACTGCTACCATGTCTGTCTGGGAGCTGCTGCCCGTGCGGCAGCCCCTGTGCTGCTCCTCTGATTTGGGGGTTGGTGTGGGCATTCCTGAAGTAAGAAGTGTAACAAGTGGTGCCCCACATGAGGAGAACTTCAACTGCATGGATCACAGACTGACCTGCCAAAGCCTTGGAAAGGAGAAAGACGTCCAACATTTACTCATCATGATATGACCAAACTGCCCTGGCACTGCCTGCCCCAGCGATATGTTAATTGGAGAAGGAGCTTATACGAAACCTCAGACTCAAGCCCAGATTATAGATTTAAAGGATTGCTTCTTGAGAAAGGTGCACTTCTGGAGAGACCTGAGACCCATGGTGACCACGCACCCTAAGGGACTAGCATGACCGAGCAGGTAGGCCTCACCACTGCCGGACTCCTCCTCCAGCCTGGGAAAGAAGGTGCTGACCAGAAAGGCCCAAACCTTCTGCCCACAGGCACTGAGGCAGCTGTGCCAAATTAGCAGTGCCAGCAGGATCCCAGCCAGACAATAGTGTCAAACCAGTGGAACATGAAATCCCTTGCCATAGGGACTAAACACCAAAAGAAAGATAACAGAAATATGAAAAACCAAGAAAGTACACCAGCAAACGGTAATAATTCTGAAGCTCTAGATCCTATAGAATAAGAAGCCCTTGAAATGTCTGACAAGGAATTTCAAGTGATGATTCTAAGGAAACTAGATGATATACAAGAAAACTCAGCTAGACAACATGATGAAATGAGAAAAAGTATACAGGACCTAAAAGAAGAAAATGTACAAGGAAACCAATGCCCTGAAAAAGAATGTGGCAGAGCTTGCCGAGCTGAAAAGTTCATTCGATGAAATAAAAAGCACAACAGAGAGCTTAACCAGCAGGCTTGCAGAAGCAGAAGAGAGAACTTCTGACCTTGAAGATGGGCTGTTTGAAATAACAGTGGCAGACAAAAAAAAAAAAAATTAAAAACATTGAAGAAAATCTAAGAGAGATACCAGACAACCTTAAGTGCTCAAATATCTGAGTCATGGGTATTTCAGAAGGGGATGAAAAAGGAGAATGCATTGAAAATGTATTCAACACAATAGTGGCAGAAAACTTCCCAAGTATAGGAAAAGACACAGATCTTCAGATTCAGGAAGCTCAAAGATCCCCAAATGTATTCAACCCAAAAAGGTCTTCTGCAAGACACGTTATAGTCAAATTGGCAAAACTCAAAGACAAAGAAAGAATCTTAAAAGCTGCAAGAGAGAAGCATCAATCACCTAAGGGAGCCCCAATCGGACTAACATCAGACTTTTCATCACAAACCCTAAAAGCCAGAAAGAAATGGGATGATATATTCAAAATACTGAAAAACAGAGATTGCCAGCCAACAATACTTTACTTCTCAAGGCTATCCTTCCAAAATGAAGAGCAATAGTGTATTTCTCAAACCCAGAAAAACTGCAGGAGTTCACTACCACATGACCACCCTTACAAGAAATTCTCAAGGGAGTGCTGGGTTTGGTACCTGAAAAATAACTACCACTGCCATAAAAACTCCAAACCCACTAGTAAAATAAATGGTTTGGAAAAATCCAAACCCAATAGTAAAATAAAAATGCCAACAATGAAGAGAAAAAAAAAGTTTATCTACAACCCAAGAAACCAACAAATACAAAAGACAAGCAGGAAATCAGAAAGAAAGGAACAAAAGACAATTAAGACATCCAAACAAAAATCAGTAAAATGCTAGGAGTAAATCAACACTTTTTAATAACAACTCTTAATGTAAAAGGATTAAATTCCACACTCAAAAGACACAGACTGACTGACTGGATTAAAAAGGAGGACCCAATTATGCTGCCTTCAAGAGTCTCACCTCTTGAACACACACATAGACTAACAGTGAAAGGATGGAAAAGGATTTACTATGTAAATAGAAATAAAAAACGAGGTGAAGTAGCTATTCTTATATCTGATAAAATAGATTTTAAACTAAAAACCATAAAAAGATATAAAGAGGGCCACTACATAATGATAAAAGTACTTATCCATCAAGAAGATATAACAATCATAAATATATATGCACCCAATGTTGGAGCAGCCAGATTTATAAAGCAAACTCTATTAGACTTAAAGAAGGAGATAGACACTAATACTATAATAGCAGGGGACCTGAACACCCCACTGTCAATATTAGACCGATCATCTAGGCAAAGAATTAGCAGAGAAACACAAGATCTAAACAACACTCTAGACCAATTGGAATTGGCAGATATCTACAGAACATTCCATCCAACAAC
>NW_007756899.1:6592-6997 GCF_000696425.1 Galeopterus variegatus | reverse complement strand
TCGCTCAGCCAGTGAGCGGCCGGTCTGTATGTGGGATCCAAACCCTCGGCAGGAGCGCCACTGCACTCCCAAGCAGCACACTGTAGCAGTGCGCCACCGGGCCGGCCCCATTGATTTTGGTTTTGATGTCAAGTCTAAGAACTCTTTATGTAGCCCTAGATCTGGAAAATTTCCTTTTTCTATATACTTTATAGTTTTATTTACATTTAAGTTCATAATCCATTTTAAGTTAATTTTTGTATAAGGTGTGATTTAGGTAGAGGTTTTTTTTTGTGTGTGTGTATGGATGTCCAATTGCTCCAGCACCATTTGTTTAAAAGGCTGTCTTTCCTTCATTGAATTGCTGTTGCACTTTTGTCAAAAATCAGCTGGGCATACTTTTGAGTGTCTGTTTATGGATTTTTT
>NW_007756899.1:4298-5832 GCF_000696425.1 Galeopterus variegatus | reverse complement strand
TGGCTATATAGTAAGTCTTCATATCAGATAGAATTATTTCTCCCATTTTATTAATTTTTTTCCAGATTGTTTTAGCTATTCTAGGCCTATGACTTTTCATATAAAATTTTTAAATTTTAACATTTATTCATACATATTTGTGGGGTAGAGTGTTGCTTAAATACATGCATATATTATACATTGATTCATTTAGAATAGATAGCATAGCTTTGTACCCATTAACCTAACTTCCCTTTCCCCAGTGCTCTCTTCCTTCTATTTTCAGCTTCTATAAGAACTACTTTTTTTTCTTTTAAAGATTCCACCTATGAGTGAATGATGCAGTTTTTGTCTTTCTGTGCCTGGTTTACTTCACTTAATATAATGGTCTCCAGTTCCATCCATGTTTCTGCAAATGACGACTTCATTTTTTAAAAATAGCTGAATACTATTCCAATCATCAATTGATGGGCATTTAGGTTGATTCCATCTGTTGGCTGCTGTGAATAGTGTTGCAATGGACATGGGAGTGCAGGTGTCTTTTTTTGATATATTGATTTCATTTCCTTGGGGTATGTACCCAGTAGTGGGATTGCTGTGTTAAAAAGTAGTTTCTGAGGAAGCGCCATACTGTTTTCCACAATGGCTGTAACAAATTACATTCCCCCCAACAACGTAGGAGTGTTCCCTTTTGTATACATCCTCACCAGCCTTGTTATTTTCTGTCTTGTTGATAACAGCCATTCTAACTGAAGTGAGATGATATCTCATTGTGGTCTTAATTTGCATTTCCCTGATGATTGGCGATTTTGAGCATTTTTTTCATGTGCCTGTTGGCCATTTGTATGTCTTCTTTTGAGAAATTTCTGTTCAGGTCTTTGCCCATTTTTCAATTGGGTTTTTTTTTGATGTTGAGTTCCTTATATATTCTGGATATTAGACCCTTGTCAAATGTTTAGTTTGCAAACACTTTCTCCCATTCTGTAGGTTATCTCTTCACTTTGTTGATTGCATCCTTTGCTGTGCAGAAGCTTTTTAGTTTTATGTACTCCCATTTACATATTTTTACTTTAGCTGCCTGTGCCTTGGAAGTCTTGTTCAAAAAAGCATTACCCACTCCCATTTTGTGTAGCTATGTTTTCTTCTAGTAGGTTCATAGTTTTGGGTTTTAAATTTAGGTCTTTCATCCGTTTTGAGTTGATTTTTGTGTATGGTGAGAGAAAGGGGTCTTGTTTCAATCTGCTGCATGTGGATATCCAGTTTTATCAGCTCCATTTATTGAAGAGGATATCCTTTCCCCATTACATAATTTTGGCACCTTTGTCAAAAATCAGATGGCTGTAAATGGGTGGTTTATTTGTGGGCTCTATATTCTGTTCTATTGGTCAATTTGTCTGTCTTTGTGCTAATATCATGCTTTTTTGGTTACTATAGTTTAATAGCATGTTTTGAAGTTAGGTAGTGTAGTAGCTCCAACTTTGTTCTTTTTATGATTGCTTTCACTATTCAGGTGAACCACTTCTGTGGTTCCATTCAAATTTTAAGATTTTTTTTT
>NW_007756899.1:0-1242 GCF_000696425.1 Galeopterus variegatus | reverse complement strand
TTTTTTTTTTTTGGTAGTTATTGTGAATGGGATTCCTTTATTGATTTCTTCCATGGCTGTTTCATTGTTGGCATATAGAAAGGCTATAGACTTTTGTGTGTTTATTTTTTATTCTGCCAATATGCTGAATTTATTTATTAGCTCTAGTAATTTTTTGGTGAAGTCTTTAGGGTTTTGTATGTATAGAATCATGTCATCTGCTAATAGGGTAGTTTCCAATTTGGATGCCCTTTACAGTTTTCTTTTGCCTTATTGCACAGACTAGAACTTCCAGTAGTATGTTGAATAAGAGTGGGGAAAGCGGACATTCTTGTCTTGTTCCAGATCTTAGAGGAAAAGCCTTCAATTTTTGTCCATTCAGTATGATATTAGCCATGGGTTTGTCATATGTGGCCTTTATTGTGTTGAGGTACATTCCTTCTATACCTAATTTGTTGAGTGTTTTTGTCACAAAGTGGTTTTGGCTTTTGTCAAATGTTTTTATGCATTATTGAAAATTATATGGTTTTCCCCTTCATTCCATTGATGTGATGTGTCACATTTCTTGATATGCATATGTAGAACCATCCTTGCATCCCTGGGATGATTCTTATTTGATCATGGTGTATGATTTTTTAACATGTTGCTGGATTCTGTTTGCTAGTATTTTGTTGAGTATCTTTGCATCTGTGTTCATTAGATATATTATTCTGTAGTTTTCTTTTTTTTTCTTTCTGGTTTTGATATGAGGGTAATTCTAGCCTCATAGAATGAGTTTGGAATATTTTCTCTTCTTCAATATTTGGAAAAGCTTGAGAATTGGTGTTAGTTCTTCTTTGAATGGTTTGTAGAATTCAGCAGTGAAGCCATTTGGTTCTGGGATTTTCTTTGTTGAAAGACTTTTTATTGCTGCTTCAATATCATTACTTGTTATTGGTCTGTTTAGGTTTTCTAGTTCTTTGTGATTCAACTTGGTAAGTTGTATGTGTCCAGGAGTTTATCTATTTCTTCTAGGTTTTCCAGTTTGTCTGCATATAGTTGCTTGTAGTAGTTTCTTATGATCCTTTGTATTTCTACGGTATCACTTGTAATGTCCCCTTTTTCATTTCTGATTTTATTTATCTGAGTCCTCTCTCTTTTTTTCTTTATTAGTCTAGCTAAAGGTTTATCAGTTTTTAAAATCTTTGAAAAAGCAACTTTGTTTTATTGATCTTTTGCATTGTTTTTAAAAATCTCTATTTATTTCTGCACTGATGTTTGTTT
>NW_007756898.1:5814-6997 GCF_000696425.1 Galeopterus variegatus | reverse complement strand
GTAGTAATGAGTACTTGTGGGAACTAGTTTCAAGCTAGGATTAGGGTATCCAGAAAATTCACCATATTCAGAATATCTCTCTAAAGACATTCCTCCTGCTTGGGTGAATGCTACTTTTCTCAAATCTCTCATTTGTACTGATTTCCTATAATGGAATTCCCATTCTTGTCTGAGTGTGGTAAATGAAGAATCTCTCTTGTTAATCTTACCATTTGTATCCCATTTGATGTTTTTAACCAACAAACATCCTGCTGATGTGCTGACCTTTTGGTTTTAAGTCGCCACTCTGAAGTAAAACAGAATAGAAGAGTTCGAAGAATGAAATGCTAGGTTAAATAAGTTAAAAATCATATAGCTCATTTGTATTTGTTTTCTTTTTTCTTTCTTGTATTTGTTTTCATATTAAACATGTTAACAAAATGAAGTAAATGTAGATTTGAGCAGACTGATGTAAAATCTGTCAATCATAAAAACTTGGGGTCAAATTTAGTACTTTTAAAACAAGTTTTCTATGAAAATTAGACTTGGGCCAACCCCGTGGCTCACTCGGGGGAATGCAGTGCTGGGAGCGCCGAGATGGCAGGTTCGGATCCTATATAGGGATGGTTGGTGCGCTCACTGGCTGAGTGCGGTGCAGACGACACCAAGCCAAGGGTTACGATCCCCTTACTGGTCACCAAAAAAAAAAAAAAAAGTCTTAATGGTGAACAGAAAGAGTATTACAGGGAAGAAACTGAGAAAGATCTAGAAAAAGTACATATATTAAAACAAATTCAATTTACAAAAACAGCATGTTTGTGAGATCACAGAAAAGTCTGGGTAGACAAAAATAAAGCTTTATGGGAAGCTGAAGATATCCCAAAACTTGAGTCCAATGGCCTTACCTTCTGTGACAAAGTAAATCTTGAAATGTTTCCTCATTACACTTCCAAACATACATTGACCAGGTATGTTCTTCACACTTACTTTGGAGAACTCTTCTCTGCAACGTCCTCAAATCTTCTTCCTCCAGCCAAGAGATCAGCCTGGGTTTGAACAGCTGGTATCCTGCACACAGGAAAAGACAGATTAGTGGAAGAGGCTCATGCAAGAGATGACAAACCTACCATTAAAAAAGAAACTGCAGGGCCGGCCCGGTGGCGCACTGGATAAGTGCGCCGCTTGGGAAGCGCGGCGGTGCTCC
>NW_007756898.1:0-255 GCF_000696425.1 Galeopterus variegatus | reverse complement strand
TTACTATTCAGGCCAGGGCCACTTATATACTAAGTTGTAAAACAGCACTGATACCAAGAATTCTCCAGAGTTTTATTTAGAAATGTATCAGAATCCTAATAAAAATACCTAAAGTTTTATTTAGGAAGTGGCACATTGATATTAAACTTTATAGGGAAGAACAAAGATCTGAAAATAACCAAAAAATACTAATAAACAAAAGTGATGATGATCTACAGGTGTTGAAACATACTGTGAAGCCACCATAATTAAAAC
>NW_007756897.1:5364-6997 GCF_000696425.1 Galeopterus variegatus | reverse complement strand
TTTTTTTTTTTTCACAGTTCTGGAGGCTGGGAAGTTCAAGATCAAGGCACTGGCATTTGATCTGGTGAGGGCCTTCTTGATGCATCCTTATGTGGCTGAAAGCAGAAGGACAAGCTAAGCTAAAACTGTGAAGCCACTTTTAAAAGGACCTAAATCCCATCACCAAGAGAGCAGCCCTATGGCCAAATCACCTCTTAAAGCCCCACCTCTTAATGCTCTCCTACTGGCAACAACTGAATTTTGGAGGGAACACATTCAAGTCAAAGCAATTTGCTATAGTTACAGCGAATACTGAACCCTAGAGGATACCCAACCATTTATGCTGAAACAAATGGTAGAAGGTCTGCTTCACCACTGGCCTCTCTCTGATATCTCTTTCCGGATCTCTTTTTCATAAATCAGGTGGGTGTGGAAAAATAAACAAGGTCACTACCTAACCTTATATCCAATGTTGGAAAGAGATAGCACTCTTCCCTTCTTGCAGAAACCTTTCATATATATAAGTAATTCTCTCTGTGCCACCCTTGCTTGATATGGGGGTAGTTAGCACCCACTTTCTGTAGGGATCAAAGAGAAAGACCTAGCACTCCTTAGTTCAATGCCTCTCAAATCTGAAGGTTTTCTCTTTTTCCCCTTTCCCTTATCATGTCTGGGAGGGCAGAAGATGAAGTGAAGGTTAGAGCAGCAGAGCCTGTTCTTACAAAGCCCTGAAGGAGGTGTATGGCCTTATTTAGGACATCTCCCTCTTTAGAATGTGGGCTACTTTATGACCACTTATTCTGGGCTTTAAATTTATCATCAGTTCCAGGACATCTGGACATTTTTTTTTCTTTTGGTACAGGCATCTGAACCTTGGTGCTATAAGGCTGTGCTCTAACCAACTGAGTTACCTGGCCAGCCCTAGAAAAACATTTCTAAAAATGATGATATGCTAGGTTATTGTTGCCTGCCATGACTACTCCTACAAGAGGAGTAATTTTCAATAGTGGAACCCATAGAAGTATTATAAAGCTTTGCATATTGAGTTATTTTATAAATAGAAGGCAAACAGATCCCAGATTCTTTTGCACTCTGTCATTCTGATCATTCCTCCTCAGTTCCTTCCTTCGCAGGCATACTCCCAGTTAAAGAGAAGAATAATCCATTTTGCTATTTGATTGAAGTATTTCCCATATACCCTGAGTACCCAGAGCAGTCCAAACACGAAGAAAGACAACCTTATCCATGTGCCATCAGGTGTTCTGGTAACTCAATGGGCGTTATAGAAATATTCAGAAGACTGAAGAATTTGGGCTTATCAGTTTATTTACTTCAATAAGATCAAGATGACAATAGTAAAAAATAATATATAAGAATGAAAATAGAGACACTTTCCTTTAAAGAGTTAAAGGCTTTGAGACGATTATTATTATCTTGGCACTCCCAGCTTCCTATGGAATATTTTACTGAAGATAAGTACCATTCATTTTCATATTTCATGGATTTGAAATCTGACAAATTGATGCACACAGTGGCTTATTCCCGTGCTCATAATCTCAGCAGTTAAAGGAGCCAAAATCCAGGATTTGTTTAGAAATCCAGGCTAGGGAGGCTTAGTTGTGTGAGCTCTGCTTAAAGCTGCATATCTTGATAG
>NW_007756897.1:0-1066 GCF_000696425.1 Galeopterus variegatus | reverse complement strand
TACCAGATGTGTTGTTTGCTAATATTTTATCTAATTCCTCAGGTTGTCATTTTACTCTGTTAATTATTTCTTTTGATGTGTAGAAGCTTTTTATTTGATGTAAACCCATTTGTCTAAAAAGTTTTCCTTTTGCTGCCTATGCTTGTGTAAATGTAGAAAAAAAAACCCACACACATATATGCTATAGAACTAACTTTGTTTTCCCTTTATAACTCGCCCTTAATGATTAACTACGGTTGTATCAAAAGCAGACATCCTATCTTGCCTGATACATCCTGATACATCTCTCAAAGTATCCTGTCTCCCTGATACATTTACCTGTATACATCCCAGCTCTGATTCGATTGGGGCAGCATTTGGGACTTTACCCTCTGTCTCCCAGTCAGCATCTTCTGAAATAAAAAGCCTCTCCTTTAAGTTCTGTCAGGCAAGTGTGATTGACAATCCTAAAGCAGTAAGCACTCAGACCCACATGAGTCAGAGATTCCCCTAACTAAGGCAGCCTGTCACATATAGCTGTTGGTGAAGGGGAACACTACAGGATCGTTCATAACCAAATTTTTGGTGCCCATCGTGGGGCTAAGAGCTCACAGCTTGGGTGGCCTCTGGGAAATGGAAATTTCCACCTCATTATCCAAGCAGTTTGCTAGGTGCTTTTTAGGCAGAGGATGGGACTAAGAATTCTCAGCTTTCCCGGGTGTCCCTGGCTACTTGCTCTTGGAAAACCGAAACTCACCTGTAAAGGAAAGCATTGTTTTTTCTGGTCTAAACAGGTGGGTCCTTTTGGTACTCCCACGTAGGCAGTCGTATAGTATTTGAAGAACCCTGCTTTTGGTATTTTACCTGCAGTGTTTTAAGGACTCACCAATGGTTTATTTGACAGGCCTGTTTTTAAGTCTGTTATTTGTTGTGAATAGTACATTGGTAAATGTGTTTTTTGTTGTGAGTAGTACTTTGGTGAGTGAGTTGTTTGTGCCAGCTAACATGGGAAATCAATCATCTATCCCAGTTATTAGTCCTCTAGGATGTACTTTACAAAATTGGGCTGAATGCAGCTATGAGCCCA
>NW_007756896.1:6182-6997 GCF_000696425.1 Galeopterus variegatus | reverse complement strand
TTTCGATAAAACTTTATTTGCAAAAACAGGCAGCAGCCAGATGTGGCCTGCAGGCTTGTCCGTTTGCTGTTCCTGGTTTAATCAGTGTGTGTGGTCACCTGGGAAACTTGTTAAGATGAAGTTTATGGTTGGGGTTGGGGTTGGGGTTGGAGTTGTGGTCAGGTGGGGAGATTCTGCATTTCCAACAGGAGCCCAGGAGATGCTGATGATGCTGGTTCTCAGACCACACTTTGAGTAGCGAGGATTGAGATAGCATCTGCTTTCTGTAAATAGATTTGGCAATTGCAATGAAAAAGGAGGCTGGCGATGACTCCAATGAGTTGCAGAACTTTACGGAATTTCAGGCAGAACCTTGAAAAGTGGTATCTAAACTCAGAAGACGACCACGGAATGTTGCTCTATTTAGAAGAGTCTTCCAACCAAACCAAACCAAACCCGTGAAGCTTGGGTATTTTTGCAATGTCTTCATTTTTTCTCCTCATGTTTCCTGGAACCCATTTACTTCCGAAACCATCCAGGAAGAATCCAGGTAATTAAAAGAAAGTCTCATTCTCAGTGTGGCCTTGGATCTATCACTTGACCTTCCAACACCTGGGGCAATGCAAATGTGCATCAAATTGTGTCCAAACAGGATCTTACCGGAAAACAGATGTTCGCTTAGAATTTTCCTGCGTGTGGGAGAGCTGATTTCTGCAGGTAGCTCAAAGTCAACCTGTCCACAATGCTGAGTTTTCTACATACCACAGCTTGAATGCAAAGGACTAATTATTCTCAGATTTGGAAAATGTTAAAAAAGAAACCCCCAAATGGAAAAA
>NW_007756896.1:0-5182 GCF_000696425.1 Galeopterus variegatus | reverse complement strand
TGTGGGAGAGCTGACTTCTGCAGGTAGCTCAAAGTCAACCTGTCCACAATGCTGAGTTTTCTACATACCACAGCTTGAATGCAAAGGACTAATTATTCTCAGATTTGGAAAAGGTTAAAAAAGAAACCCCCAAATGGAAAAACCTTACGTACATTATGAGCACGAGATTAAGAACAACCACAAAACTCCAACGAATGTGTGAAACTATCTTTAAAAGGATAAAAGGAGCTTTCCCCGAAGTCTCCCTTTAAGTACGTGAAATGACTCTTGCCTGAAACGCTCAACTCTGCGCACTTGTAGTGTAACGTGCTCTGCTCCATGGAATCGTCACCAGCCTCTCTCACCTTCTCCTCCCGTCTCCTTCCATCTCTGCCCAGTCCCAGTAATTCCTTCCATATGGAAAGTAAAAGCTGCCAGATTTGAGAGACCCCCTGCTTTGGCGGATGGTTGGAATCAACTCCATGTGCATAAGTTATCTGGCAGATTGCTCGACATGTGGTTGAGGGGTCTGGAATTATTTTAAGTTTCAGGTTTTAAAAATAACAGGCAATTTTGACCCTCTTGGAGGATTTGCTGCTACTGGATGCTCTCCTGGGACATTCAGGTAGGCATCGGGTTTCCCGCCTGTCATTTCAAAGTACCCTCCAAAGGAAAAAGACTTTATGTTGGTGACTGTTTGCATGACAGATTTATTTTGGTTGAAATTTTGTCTGCTACGTTCACGGCGTGTCATGACGTGGGCCTTTCTAAGGAACCGCCTGGGGAAGAATATTCTAGCTGTGGCCACTGAGAGGTATGGGTCCCCTGGGGGGAAGCATGGCCTCCGGGTTGGACCCAGAAAGGGTCTCAAATGGATAGACTTTTGGCCTCCTCTGTTTCTGATCTGCTCACCCTCCGTGTAGCCATCTTTACATTTTGTAAAACACGTGTAAAGCGCTTTGCTGACAAGGCTGTGCTGCAGATAAAAGCGTGGTTATTTATTGTAGCGTGACGGCACCAGAAATGCTTGGCTTTGGGTCATCCCTGGAGTCTGACAGTGCCGCCAACATGTACTTGTGAGAATGAAGGCGGGCAAAGGGGTGGAGGGGAGCAGAATTCTCCCCAAAGAGAGAGTAGTCCTGAGAGACCCTGGGAAGGACCCATGTGGCTGTTTTGCTCCAACTTTCCAGGGAGTTTCTTGTAGACCAGAGTGGAAGACACTTCCTTTTAGGTACAACAAAATGTGAAAGGTCATTTGTGCTTTTCACTTTGCCTACATATTTTGGGTGTGGACATTGGGTAGTCAGCCTGGGGAGAGCCTTCAAAATAACTTGTGTACAAAAATTTTACGCTCGGAATTGATCCTTTATTCTGTGTTGAATCTTGGCTCTACCACCACCGTCTGAGTCTTATTTCCACATTAATAGTCTCTACTTTGAGTAGTTCTTTTGGGAGACAATGTCCATGTGGAAACATCTATCACGTCGTTAGGCCCTAATAAATGGCAGCCATTGTGTATAAGACATAATGAGTTAATCATGTATGTAACTCGGGGCATTTCTCCTGCTTGAGAGGAGAAAAAGTGACATGACAGTGCTTACTTCTTTTGAACTTTTGCTGGTTGTGGCACTGGCGTTTCTCGAATGGTCTTTATTCTCATTGGTTATGGTAGCCCCAGCTGTTAGGGCCTAGGCTCTTCTTTTAAGTGGAGTGAATTGCTTTGTACCAGTGGTTCTCAACTGGGGGCAATCATGGCCCCCGGGGGACATTTGGCTGTGTCTGAAGATATTTTTCGTTGTCCCAAATGTGTGGAGGATTGCTACTGCCATGTAGCAGGTAGAGGCCAGGGGAGCGCCTCAACATTCTACAGTGCACAGGGCAGCCCCACCACACAGGATAATCTGGGCCTGTGTCAATAATGAGTTGAGAAATCTTGCTTTACAGGTATAGGTTCAAGCATACACCAAAAGATTTCAGAAATTGAAGAGAAGACTTGAGGTCTAAACACAGCAATGGAAGTGGCCGGTAGGGTCTGTTCCAGGAGGTGACTGTGGCTGAGCCCCTAAGTCTTAATGAGGACAGCACCATGAAGGCATCAGACTAAAGGGAGAGAGACAACCCCAGCACGTCACTCACTTTTAGGAAAGGAAGCCAAAGATGGCCAGCCTTGAAAGGTGGGATTAAGGGCGTTGGTAACCTTAAGAGACCCATAGACAATTTGCACTTGTTTCTGGAAGTTTACTGGGGAATTTTTTCTTTTTCTTTTTTTGAAGATGACTGGTAAGGGGATCTTAACCCTTGACTTGGTGTTGTCAGCACCACGCTCTCCCATGTGAGCCACGGGCTGGCCCTGGAGAGTTTTTTCTAAATGACGTTCTTATAGAAGTATCCTAGAAACACCGTTCTTGAAGAAATGTCTTAGAATGACAGTAGCAGGAAAAAAAGGATTCTTTTAATAAATGGAAAGATAGATGGGAAAAGGATAGACACAACGCCTGTCACATCTGGTGGGTCCAATAGGTACGTGAGACTTGGCAAAGAAGTCGAGTCGGTGAAGACCTTCGACTGCAGTAGGGAGAGGAAACCAACCAGAGGAGAGACCGCATAGTGGGTGAGTATTATCTAGAAGGTGCTGACAGCAATTTGTCGCATGTGGGAAGAAAATACTAGAACGTCTTTTAGGAATAAAGACTCAATGTCAACAGTCTTTGGCTTTATTAATGTCTAAACAGGGCAATACTGACTCACACCCGAGCCACGTGGAAGATGTCACAAGTCAGAAGTGGGATGAGAGGTTGTCCCAGGAGAGAGTGGGGCACCCCACTGCCTCCAACATGTTGGCATGTAGTGTGCCTTACCCAAGTGTGGTTAAATGGATCTAGAGAGGACATCATAGAGCTTGTGTAAAATGTACCCTGACACATATATGGATAGCTTTAAAAGATTTCTGGAAACACACAACCTATTGAAGGCAAGACTAATGCTCCAAGCACAAGTGAACCACAAGAATATGACCAACTTATATTCCCGAGTTCTTTGTCTTATTGTGAGGTCAAAATATTGTCCTCATCAGATGTGGCAAGAAGTTGATCAACAAACAAAAAAATTTAAAATGATCAAGAAGACTATTTGAAATGTGGTTTCATGTCTGAGCTCACCATCAACAGCTATTTTTCTAAGTACATGTTTGTGCTATGAGCTATCAGTACCTGCAGGTAATTTGTACATAAATAAACACATATTCCAAGTGCAAACTCCAGCTTGACCATTCCATAAGTCTTATGGTCTTGATGAGAGAATACTTATATTTCTTTCTATTGGTTGATTATTTTTTTTATGCTAAGCTTCATTGATGTACAATTTATATCCAGTAAAATGCACCCATTTTAAGGGTACGGTTTGGTGAGTGTTGACTAACCAACCCATACAATCATGTGATCACTGTCAGAGTCATGTTACAGAACAGTTCCATCGCCACCACCCCAACTGTCTCTTGTCCTCTTGTAGTCAACCCTTTCCCCACTCTAGCCCTTGGCAACCAATGATCTGGTTTCTGTCCATACTTTTGCCTTTTCCAAAGTCTCGTATGAAATCAGTCATACAGTATTGAGCTTCTGTGGCTGTCGTCTTTTACTCAGGTAGTGCCCCTGAGATTCATCGTGTTGGTACACATATCATGAGTCCTTTCCTTTTTATTGCCAAGTAGTATTCCCTTGCATAGGTGCATTTTGTTTGTTTATTTGTGTTTGTTTATCCACTCGTCAGTGTAAGGACATTGGGTTGTTTCCAGGTTTTGGTGATTATGGATAAACTCACTGTACACATTTGCAATCAAGTCTGTATGGGGACATGCATGTTCATTCCACTTGTATCAAAATCTAGGAGTGTGATTGCTACATGATATGGTAAGTGTGTGTCCAGCTTTATTAAAAAACTGCCAAACTGTTTTCCAAAGTGGCGTTATTTTCACTTGACCACTTATTGTCATGTTGTATTGATGGAGGATAATACATTATCTCACTCTTATTAGCAAACCTTTTATTTCTCTTATTTCCTATTTACAGTCTGAACTTTCAGAATACCCCATGGGTGCACGAGTGTATTCTGATTAAAAGCAGTACTACTCAAAATTCTATTATGGACACTAAAAATGGAAAGTCTCCACACATTTAACATGTTGATTCAATACATTTTTTGGAGCACCTATTGCCAGGATTTCTAGGCACTGCTCTGAGGCTTGGGATAGATATAGATCAGTGAATAAAGCACACAGAGCTCCCTCAGGATCATGGATCTGCAATCTAGCAGGATAGAGACAGAATATGACAATAACAAGTAAGTAAATTATGCCATCTTTTAAAAGGCTGTAAGCACTATGTAGAAAACCTCTTTAAAATGTACTGAAGATGCTTCCATGTGGCTTATATAGAACTATGAACCTTGTATGGTTGACAAAACTTACGGCACACTATTCTGTGGCTGGAGCTATTTATGTCCCAGCTAGGATTTGGTCCTTATGGGATAGGACACAGAGCTATGGAGCATTGATGGAGAGGAAGGGGCCAGGGAGTGAAGACCTAGAACCCAAGAGTCTGTCTGCAAAGAATGTTGGAGAAGACAGTCTGCATCAGGAGGGGCAGCTGCTTACACTATCTGGATCCCAGGATAATTTCATTCTGAATGTTTTTGGGGGGGCAGGGTATGGGAGGATAAAACAGAACTTTCAGACATAAATGCTGGCTATAATGGAAGTCTGGTTGCTGCAGCTGTGAGCCCAGATCAATACCATTTCTAAGAGAACTGAACTGCCCTTATGGAGCTGCAGCGTACATTGATCTTTTTGTTTTCTTTTGTATTTAATTCCACCTACAAATAAGAGTTTCTTGACATGTTACATTTGAATCTTTCGAAACCTAATTTTGTTGTACAGAATATTATTCTGTTTTTCCTTTCTTTCTCTGTAATAAAACTTGCCTGGCTTTTCTTTCAGGGACAGAATTGCCTCTGTCTTGTTGTTACTTGCTTTTGAAATATTATTGAAGACAGAGAGAGCTCATTTGACAAGGCATACATTATCACTTGGGTTGAAAAAAAAATCTCCTCCCCTAACACATTAATTTCTAGAATGTAAGACAGGCTCTGTGGGGTGATACAATTTTTATCTGACACATAAAACGCATTAACAATTTTTTTTCCCACAAGT
>NW_007756895.1:6384-6997 GCF_000696425.1 Galeopterus variegatus | reverse complement strand
TTTCAAGCTTAAGATTCCATTATTTCTTTCTCTTTAGCAGCTTTGAGAGAAAACAAAAAACCAACAAAACAAACAAACAAAAAACCTACGAGGAGGAAAGTGAGACACACATCCACCCCTATACTCTCAGGTACCCTTCCCTGAGCCTCCAGTTCCTGTTGACCAGCCCTCCACCTCTGGTCCCAATACCTGCCATGACACCTTGCACACGGAGCTGTTCTCACAGAGACCCTACATCCTACAGGGGAGTCTCTAGGTGCCCTTCTAAACTCTAGGCCCACAGCGAAACCCCCGGAGAAGCAACTCTGGTGGGCTCCAATCTGCCCTCTGTGAGCTCGGAGTGGGGAGGGGATAGGAGAGGCGGAGAGGGCATGGAAGCAGACGGGAACCAGAGAGGGCATAGAAGCAGACGGGAACCCAGTGAACTGCAGGATCCTGGTGGGGGCTGCAAGGATTTTCTACCGTGGGAAGCCCCTTTTGTGGGGTTACAGGAGTGCTTCAGCTAAGCAGCGTGGGCCACATTCTCAAAGGGTTTATCTTTTCTGCTTGTTAGTGCCTTTGAGGAATATCAACGGAGGGGCCACGTCCACAGGCCCCCAGCTTCATCAGTGAC
>NW_007756895.1:0-1335 GCF_000696425.1 Galeopterus variegatus | reverse complement strand
GGTCTGTATGTGGGATCCGAACCCTCGGCGGGAGCGCCGCCATGCCCCCAAGCGGCGCACTTATCCAGTGCGCCACCGGGCCGGCCCGGGAGGCTGTGCTTCTAAGGAGCTGAATTATGGCAGTCACTAGAGCTGTTCATCAACATATAGCTCCCCATCTTTCAGACAATGGTTCAGATGTGCTTCTCCACCCCATTTGGAGTTAGGTGTGGCCACGTTACTAGCTCTGGCCAATGAGATGGGAGTAGAAGTGACATCCCTTCTGGGTGGAAGCTGTATGAGCCCATGCAGGATTGGCCACTTTCCTCCTTGTACTCAGTGACTGAAAAGCACATGTAGAGGTGGAGTCTCTATCAGCCTGGGTCTCTGGGTGACTATGATGAGCACAGTCCCCAAGAGCCCTCACTGGATATGAGAGTGAATGAGAAGTGAATTGATGTGTTAATCCATTAAGATTTGGGAGTTGTTACCATAGCACAACCATTAATCACATGAACAAAATTACTTTTGAGAAGAGCTTCTTGAGAAGGGTCATAAATCAGATTTTGTCAGTTCTCTGCTCAAAACCTCCCAGAGGCTTCACATCTCCCTCAGCTTCACATGACACATCTTCCAGGGGCCTGCAAGTCCTTCACACTTTGGTCCTCATCGCTTCTCTAACATCATCACTGTGCTCTCTCTCTCTCCCTCATTATGCTCCAGTTCACACCCTCCCCCTATTGCTCCTTGCCTGTTCTAGGCACTATCCCACCTCAGGACCTTTGCACTTGCTATTCCCTCTCCCTGAAATGCCCGAGATGTCTCCATGGTTTGCTTCCTCATCTCCTTCAGGTCTTTGCTCAGGTGTCACCTCTTCAGTGAAGACTTTCCTGACCACTGTACTTAAGACTGCACACCTCAATCCCCTTCAGTTCCATCCTTTGGTTTTTATTTTCTGAACTAGACAACTTCTTGGCAGCTTTATTTAAGAGTTTTTAATTTAGGTAACCAATAAATCCCTCCTTTCTAGGAAACAGCACTTCGTGTATTATTACTTTCAGAATTTCAGCTGATTGCTGGTTGTCTGCTCCCAGGTTGTTGGTAGGATCTCTGGTTACACCGTGGACCTTGCAAGTAGGAAATACTCAACTGAGGCAGACTGGTGCAAGAGCAGAATATTTCGTTATTTCCACCTGAGGGCGCTTCCACTTCATCGGGAGTGAGTATCAATTTCACCACTTCTAAGATTTCCAACTTGCTCTATGGATGTTTTGGGACTCTTATAAATTGGTACCCCAGGTAGCAGCCCAGTTGGCCCACTCTTTAATGATTCCATGTCTAGCTCCATCCCAGACT
>NW_007756894.1:6738-6998 GCF_000696425.1 Galeopterus variegatus | reverse complement strand
CTCAGCCCTTCTCTGTGGCATTAAACACACACACAAACCCCCGGGGACCCCTGTTAAATGATAGACATACAACTGAAGCATGGATTAGCTGGGCAGCCCAGTCACCTGAATGTAAGAATTTGGGGGGGTGGGGGTACTATTAGACAATCAGTGACTTAACCAAAGGAGAAGCCTTCATCCCACCCCTCAAGGCATGTGATGCTATTCTTTAAAAACCCAACATGGAGCGCCTTTCTGAGCCCAGGCACATAGCAGGTATT
>NW_007756894.1:0-1911 GCF_000696425.1 Galeopterus variegatus | reverse complement strand
CCATCCCAACTGCCCTGGAACACTTTGGCTTCAGGTGGGTTCAGGGCAGACACAGCAGCCACCTCCAGCACCCAGCACCAACCAGGAAATCAATGGAAAGCCTGGGGGTGGGTCTCCGGGAGGCCCCCAGAGGCCAAGCTTGAGCTTGGGAACCATTTTTATTACAAAAAAAGAAAATCTGAATCCCTGTACAGGCCAGACACCATTAAAAAAAAAAAAAAAAAGAAAAAACTGAGCTTGAGCTTGGGAACCATTTTTATTACAAAAAAAGAAAATCTGAATCCCTGTACAGGCCAGCCACCATTAAAAAAAAAAACTGGACCCAACCGTCACATTTTCATGCAAACAAGATTCCTGGCCACATCTCTTTTGTCTCATCTGTGAGCTTTTGCTTTTGACGTAACACCCCAGACGTGGCATCTGGAGCCAAAGCAGAAAGATTCAGGCTCAGCATAAAAGAGCCCCCTGCTCCCACCCTGCCAAACAGGCACGTACTCCCACCCAAGCAGGGCCTCTGAAAGACAACAGGAACGCTTTTCTCCTGCATGCCTGGCATTCTCCAACAGGGAGAAAAAACAGTTCTTAGGAGACCAGGGAAAGGTGGCCCCAACACAGCTGAGTCCCTGGGGAATCTGGCCGCTGGAAGGAGGCCGGATGCTGCACCATCAGCCCCTCCTGCCCTGACAGCTCTAGACTGGAAAAGCGCCCAACAGGAAGGGCAGGGTTTGCCACTAATCCACCGGTGCAACCCCACAGGTGTCTGTGGTGTCAGCTCCACACCGCAGAGCCGCCAAGACTGGGCCAGAGACACTGGGCCCACTGCCAGACTGTTGGTGCCACCTCCTCTAGGAAGTCCTCCCACCCCGGCTGCACAGTGTGGCCCTGCGACCTAAGGCAACCTCCTCTACTCTGCCCGTCACCCCAGCCTGCCCCTTGCCCACCCCAGCCCAGGCCTTTGCAGGACCATGAGCTCAGAGAACTCCCTAGGGCTGCTCTGGGCCTGAATGTGGAGTTAACGTTTGCAGAAAGAACGCAATGTCCTCAAAGGGCCCAGCCACGGCACCAGTCCCCAAGGCTCAGGGGGTCCAGCTCTGGGAACCAGAAAGGGGGGCTCCACATAAGCCCATGGCTCCTGCCTCTTTTGGTTGGGAAGGAAATCATGCCCCTCCACCAGCTCCCCAGTGACAACCCATCCCAGCTGTCAGCTGTAGGAGGACCCCTGGACAATAGGGGGCATCTAGACCTTAGGCAAGCCCGCCCTGCTCTCTCGGGCCTGGCGCCAGCCACAGCACTGGTCACAGTGACATGATGGCAATGGCGTGGACAGTGGACATGGCTGCCCTATACCATGCACCTACTGCATGCCAGGCACCAGACACGGCACTTTTGATTCCTGTTAACACACTGGGTCCTCCACAGCTTCCCTGGGCAGGGAGTGGTCCAAGAGCCGTGAGCCACATAAGCTTCTCTTCTTTGTAAAACACCACCCAGTTTGTGGCATTCTGTTATAGCGGCACAAAGCGGACTAAGACACCAACCTTCCAGCAGCCAACAGGCCGGGCACCGCTCTCCAGTGGCACTTGTGAGGCTGAGGGAGCAGCAGGTGTCCTGGGAAGTCTGGGAGGGAGGCCAGGACCTTGACCCCAGGGCCAGGACAGCAGTCAGTCACCCCACTCGGGGCCAGAGGCAGCAACAAACCCACGCCTCTGGGAGCCAGGAGATCCCACCTTCTAGAACCTACTCTGCTCCCTGCTGTGGGTGACCCTGAGCCAGTGACTTGCCCTCCATTTTGTCATCTGGAGAATAAGAGGGTTGATCCAACCTGGTCAAGCTGCTCCTCCCCCTCAAGTGTGTCCATTATCCATCCTTAACCTGTTTGTCCAAACCCCTGGTATCTCTGAATCACTCACA
>NW_007756893.1:0-6998 GCF_000696425.1 Galeopterus variegatus | reverse complement strand
TCTTGTCTTGGTTTCTAGGCAAGTGGAACTCTGGAGTTTTCTTATCTATTATTGCAGTTAATAAACATCAGGTTATGCTGTCTTAGTTTCATAGTACCGCACCATTTACATAACAGAGAATCAAATTTGGCAGTTTCCTCTCCCACTAGTTAAGTTTAAATTTTATATTCTTAACCGAGGTGCTGACTGATTTAATGGCACTGATTGCCTGTTTAAATGTATGAATGACTGGGGAGTAATCATGCGTCTCAAGAAACAGCTGTAATTGACAGGCTGCTAAGCCAGGGAAATGAAGTCTTAATGTGAATGTTAATTTTCAACACATTTCCATTGTGTATATTTTTGTATATAAAATGTCAACATGAGGACACATTTTATTTTCTATTAACTTTTTATTTTGGAAGTGTTTTAGATTTACAGAAAATTCGCAGAGATAGTAGAGTGTTCTCATATACTCCATACCCAGTTTCCCCAATTATTAACATCTTACATTCATACATGTGGTAAATTTGTCACAATTAATGTACAAACATTTGTACATTGTTATTAACAAAATTCTACACTTTATTCAGAATTCCCTAGTTTTTAATTAATGTCCTTTTTTTCTGTTCCAGGATCCCATCCAGGAAAGTGTATTACCTTTAATCACCATGTATCCTTAGGCTCCTTTTCCCTATGACAGTTGTTCATACGTTTGTGTGTGTGTGTGTGTGTGTGTGTGTGGGTGTGTGTTTTAATGACTTTGACAGCTTCGAGGAGTACTGATCAGGCATTTTGTAGAATGTCCCTCAGTTAAAGTTTGTCTGATATTTTTCTTATGCTTAGTTGTGGGTATGGGTTTTGAGAGGAAGCCAAAGAGAAAAAGTGCCATCTTCATTATATTCTATCAGTACAACTTGTCACTCGATAGTAATCATGATCACCTGGCTGAGGCAGTGTTGGTCAGCTTTCTCCACTGTAAAGTTATTCCCTCCCACCCCCTGTTTCTTTTAAAAGAAGTCACTATGTTCTGCCCACACTGAAAGAGCTGTGCTCTTTTAGGTATGAAGGCAAAGTACCTGCAAAAATTATTTGGAATTCTTCTGGTGAGAGATTTGTCTATTCTACTTCATTAATTTACTTATTCAATCATTCATTTACATAAGTATGAACTTAATAATATTTGTTTTATACTTTGGGTTAAAATCCAATGTTACTTTATTTCATTCTCAAATTGTTTCAGCTCTGATTATTGGGAACTCTTTTAGTTGGCTCTGTGTCCCTTTGAAATACCCCCATCATTGTGGTGAGGTTTTTCTTTTTTTTTTTTTGACCCTTTCCTTATTTTCTGCCATTATGCAATGCTCCAGGCTCATCTTGTGTATTTCCTGTTCCAGCTCTAGAATCAGCCATTTCTCCAAGGAGCCCTGGTTCCTTTTATTGATTGGAGAATGGTATTAGAAAACTAGATCAGGGCACTGGGTGTGTTTATTGCCACTGAAATTTCATTGAGTGTAACCACTCTCAGGTGGAGCAAGGAAATACATGTGTGTATACTAGCCCCTGTATATCCATATATTGATAAATATTTCTGTCTCTCTATGTTTATACATACATTTCTGTTTGTATTTATATGAAGTTAAAAATGAGTTCATGCTGGCTAACACATAGTATCTGTTCATTTATTCAGGTCTTTGATTTCTTTCATTAGAGTTTTGTATTCCAGTACGTATTTTGTTAGACTTATAACTAAGTAACTTTATTTTTCGAATTTCAAGTGTTCATTATTGATATATTAAAAAGCAACATAATTTTGCATATTGGCTTTATATTCTTCTACTTTATTCATTATTTCTAGGAAGTTTTTTTGTGGATTCTTTTTCATTTCTACATAGACAATTATGTCACCTGTGAATAAAGAGTTTATTTCTTCTTTTTCAATTTGTACTTTTTATTTTACTTTCATGTCTTAAAGCAGTATGCATTATTTTCAATGTATAGTGACATGTATCCACCACTATAGTATCATACTGAGTAGTTTCGCTGCCCTGAAAATTTCTGTGCTCCACCTGTTCATCCCACCCTCCTCCCTAACCTTTGGAAATCACTGATCTTTTTACTGTCTCCATAGTTTTGCTTCTACAAAAAAAATGTCATGTACTTGAATAGACTGTATGAATGGAATCATACAGTAAAGTCTTTTAATACTAGCTTCTCTCACTTAGTAATACGCATTTAAGTTTTCTCCACGTCTACTCATAGCTTGATAGTTTATTTTTATGGCACTGAATATTTCATTGTCTGAATGTGCCATAGTTTAATGTCTATAACATCAATAGTGATAACGCTGCTTTCATTTCTGATATTGGTAATTTGTGTTCTGTCTTGTTTTCTTGGTTAGCCTGATTAGAGGTTTGTCAATTTTATTGATCTTTTCCAAGAACCAGCCTTTGGTTTCATTGATTTTTCTCTATTGTTTTCCTGTTTACGATTTATTTATTTCTGCTCTACTTGTTATTATTTTATTTCTTCTGCTTCCTTTAGGCTTGATTTTCTATTCTTTCTCTAGTTTTCTATGGTAACGGCTTAGGTTATTGATTTTAGGTCTTTATATATTCTAATACATGCATTAAATTCTATACATTTCATGTTAAGGACTAACTACATTTACTGTATCCCATACATTTTGATAAGTTGTATTGTTAATTTCATTTAGTTCAAAATATTTAAAAATCTCTCTTGGGGCTTTTTCTTTGACCCATGTATTATTTCAAAATGTGTTGCTTAATTTCCAAAAATATTGGTATTTTTCCACTGCTTCTGTTATAAATTTCTAGTTTAATTCCACTGTGGTCTGAGAACATATTTTATATAATTTTTATTTAAAAAAATTTGTTAAGGTGTGTTTTATAGTCCTGAATGTGACCTAAGTCCATGAATCTTTCATGAGCATTTGAGAAGAATGTGTATTCTGTTTAAGTTGGTTGGGTATTCTACAAATGTCAAGTATATTAAGTTGGTTGATAGTTATGTTCAGGTCATTTGTATCCTTACTGATTTCTCTCCTGCTTGATCTTTTGGATGACTAAAGCAGTAAATTTGTCTATTTCTGCTTTTGGTTCTATCAGTTATTGCCTCATGTATTTTGACACTCTTGGGATTGTTATGTCTTCTTAGGGAATTGACCTCTTCATCATGTAATGTCCTTCTGTATTCCTTACAATCTTTCTTGTTCTGAAGTCTGCTTCATCTGATATTAATACAGCTACTTTACCTTTCGTTTGATTAATGATAACATGGTATAGCTTCTTTTTAAAAAAAATCCCCTTACTTTTCTCTGTTGGCTTCTTGTAGATGATGTATAGTTCCATCGTGATTTCTTTTCCCTCTCCTGTCTGTGAATCTCTCACTCTTAATTGATGCTTTTAGACGATTTACATTTAAATCGAATATGGATATAGTAGGATTAAAATCTGCCATCTAGAGGCCAGTGCGTGCTACACAGAGAGGCCCCCAGAGAGCTAAAGCAGGTAGATGCTGCTGCAGGACTCCCAGCCCAGGCCAGTGGGTGCTGCCTTGAGAGGCCCTAAAGCCACCAGGCCCACAGGGCCCTGAGCCACCCAAGTGGGAACAGGTAGGCCCCACTGCAGGACTCCCAGCCCAGGCCAGTCCTTGCAGCCCAGAGAAGCCCAAGCCTCCCACCCACAGGCACAGAGGTAGCTATGACAAATCGGCAGTTCCTGCAGGATCCTAGCCAGACACTAGAGTTGAACGGACCATGAAATCCCCTGCCACAATGACTAAACATCAAAGGAAAGTTACCAAAAATACGAAAAATCAAGAAAGTACAACATCACCAAAGAGTAATAATAACTCGCAAGCTCTAGATCCTATAGAACAGGAAGTCTTTGCAATGACTGACAAGGAATTTTGAGCAACAATTCTAAGAAAACTAAATGAGATACAAGAGAACTCAGTTAGACAGCACAATGGAAGGAGAACAAGTATAAAGGACCTGAAAGAAGAAATCTACAAAGAAATCAATGCCCTGAAAAAGAATGTAGCAAAGCTTGAGGAGCTGAAGAATTCATTCAACGAAATAAAAAACACAACAGAGAATTTAACCAACAGGCTAGAACAAGCAGAAGAGAGAATTTCTGATCTTGAAGATGGGCTGTTTGAAATAACACAGGCAGGCAAAAAAAAAAAAAAAAAAAGAAAAGAAAAGAAAAAAGAATTAAAAACATTGAAGAAAATCTAAGAGAGATAACAGGCAACCTTAAGTGCTCAAATATCCTAATCATGGGTATTCCAGAAGGGGAGGAAAAAGGAAATGGCATTGAAAACATATTCAATGAAATAATGGCAGAAAACTTCCCAGGTATAGGGAAAGACACAGATCTTCAGATTCAGGAGGCTCAAAGATCCCCAAACATATTCAACCCAAAAAGGTCCTCTCCAAGACATTTTATAGTCAAATTGGCAAACTCAAAGACAAAGAAAATCATAAAAGCTGCAAGAGAGAAGCATCAAGTCATCTATAAGGGAGCCCCAATCATACTAACATCAGACTTTTCATCAGAAACCCTAAAAACCAGAAAAGAATGGGATGATATATTCAAAATACTACTAGACAAAGATTGCCAGCCAAGAATACTTTACACAGCAAGGCTATCCTTCTGAAATGAAGGACAAATAGTATATTTCTCAAACAAAAAATGCAGAAGTTCACTACCACATGACCAGCCTTACAAGAAATTCTCAAGGGTTTGGTATTTGAAAAACAACCATCACTGCCATAAATACTCAAGAAAAAACAAAACCCACTAGTAAAATAAAAATGCTAACAAAAAAAGAAAAAAAGTTTATCTACCACTCCAAGAAACAAATATAGAAGACAAACAGTAAATCAGAAAGAAAGGAACAAAAGATACTTCAGACATCCAAACAAAAATCAATAAAATGCTAAGAGTAAATCAATTCTTTCAATAATAACTCAATGTAAAAGGATTAAATTCCACACTCAAAAGACAGAGACTGACTGACTGGATCAAAAAGGTGGACCCAACTATATGCTACCTTCAAGAGATTCACCTCACCTGTAAAGACACACATAGACTAAGAGTGAAAGAAAGGAAAAAGATACACCATGCAAACAGAAATGAAAAATGAGCTGGAGTAGCTATTATTATATCAGATAAAATAGACTTTAAACCAAAAACCATAAAAAGAGATAAATGGTGTCACTATATAATGATAAAAGGATTTATCCATCAAGAAGACATAATAATCACAAACATATATGCACCCAACATTGGAGCAGCCAGATTTATAAAGCAAACACTATTAGACCTAGAGAATGAGAGAGACACTAATACCATAACAGCAGAGGACCCGAACACCCCACTCTCAACACTAGAAAGATAATCTAGGCAAAGAATCAGCAGAGAAACCCAAGAACTAAACAACACTTTAGACCAACTGGACTTGGCAGATATTTACAGAACATTACATCCAACAACCTCAGAGTATTCATTCTTCTTATCAGCACATGGAACATTCTCCAGGATAGACCATGTGTTAGGTCACAAATCAAGTCTCAACAAATTCAAAGTAATTGGAATTATTCCATGTATTTTCTCAGATCACAATGGATTAAAATTAGAAATAAAGAACAAACAAAACCCTGGAGACTATACAAACACATGGAAATTAAACAGCTTTACTTAATGATATATGGGTCCAAGAAGAAATTAAACAGGAAATCAAAGTTTATTGAAACTAATGAAAATAATGATATATCATACCAAAACTTGTGGGATACAGCAAAAGCAGTACTAAGGGAGAAATTTATCACATTAATCGCTTACTTCAGAAGAATGGAAAGATGGCAAGTAAACAACCTAATACTTCACCTTAAAGAACTAGAAAAACAAGAACAATCCAAACACAAAGTTAGCAGATGGAAATAAATCATTAAGATCAGAGCAGAACTTAATGAAATAGAATCCTCCAAAAATTATACAAAAGATCAGTGAATCAAAATGTTGGTTTTTTTTTTTTTTCTTTTTGTCTTTTTCGTGACCGGCAATGGATCGCAACCCTCAGTGTCGCGCCCGTACTGGACTGGGACAGGCAACGGGATAGCAACCCTCAGTGTCGCGCCCGCACCTCGCTCAGCCAGTGAGCGGCCGGTCTGAATGTGGGATCCGAACCCTCAGCAGGAGCACCGTCGCGCTCCCAAGCGGCGCACTGTAGCAGTGCGCCACTGGGCGGCCCCAAAATGTTGGTTTTTTGAAAAGATAAATAAAATTGACAAACTATTAACAAGTCTAACTAAAAAAAAAAAAAAAAGAGAAGGCCCAAATAACAAAAATTAGAAACGAAAAAGGTGATATTACAACTGACACCTCAGAAATATAAGAAATCATTAGAGACTACTATAAACAACTATATGCCCACAAATTTGAAAATGTAGAGGAAACAGATATTTCTCAACACACATAAACTACCAAAACTGAGCCAAGAAGATGTAGAAAATCTGAACAGACCAATAACAATAAAAGAGATTGAAGCTGTTATCAGAAGGCTCCCAACAAAGAAAAGCCCAGGACCAGATGGGTTTACTGCAGAGTTCTACAAAACCTTCAAAGAGGAATTGATACCACTTCTCTACAAACTATTCCAAAAGATTGAAACAGTGGCAATTCTCCCAAACTCATTCTATGAAGAAAACATCACCCTGATACCAAAACCAGACAAAGATACAGCAAAAATAAAAACTACAAGCCAATATCTTTGATGAATATAGATGCAAAAAACCTCAACAAAATACTAGCTAATAGAATACACAAAATTATATGCCAAGATCAAGTGGGCTTCATCCCAGGGATGCAAAGTTGGCTAAACATATGCAAATCATAAATGTGATCCACCACATGAATAAAATCAAAGACAGAAACCATATGATCTTCTCTATAGATGCTGAAAAAGCATTTGACAAAATTCAACATTTGTTC
>NW_007756892.1:5874-6999 GCF_000696425.1 Galeopterus variegatus | reverse complement strand
GCCCCTAGGCGGTTTCAGGATGGATGCCGGTCACCAGAAAGACCAAAGTGGGACTTCTTTTTTAAAAAAAATTTTTTTTATCATTACACAGCATAAACACTTTTTTTACAAAAATTTTTTTACAAAATTCTCCCTAACCTCCCCTCCCCCTCCCCTTTTCCCACCCCTGGTGTCCTCAGTTCCATCTCTCCTTTTGAGAGTTCAAGAAATTATTGTGATTATTGTACATTTCTTTTTTGTTTGTTTGTTTGTTTCTCTTTTTCTCCAACTCTCACTTATAAGTGAGGACACGTGGTATTTCTCTTTCTGTGCCCACTTACTTCACTTTACTTAATTTTCTCTAAGTTCACCCATGTTGCTGTGAATGGCAGAATTTCATTCCTTCTTATGGCAGAGTAGCATTCTATTGTGTACATATATCACATTTTCCTTATCCAGTCATCTGTCAATGGACATTTAGGTTGGTTCCAACTCTTAGCTATTGTAAATGGAGCTGTGATAAACATGGGAGTGCAGGTATCTCTTTGACATGATGATTTCCATTCCTCTGGGTAACCCAGAAGTATGATTGATGGATCATATGGAAGATCTATCTGTCCCACCAACAGTGCAGGAGAGTTCCCTTCTCTCCACACCTTTGCCAACATTTGTTATTCACCATCTTTTTGATTATAGACAGTCTAATTGGGGTGAAGTGGTATCTCAGTGTAGTTTCAATTTGCATATCCCTGATGACTAGTGATGTTGAGTAGTTTTTCATGTACCTGTTGGCCACTTGTATGTCTTCCTTTGAAAAATGTCTATTCAGCTCCTTTGCCCATTTTTTAATTGTTTTTTTTTTTTACTGTGTAATTGTTTGAATTCCTTGCATATCATGGATATTAATTCCTTGTTAGATGCATAGTTAGCAAAAATTTTCTCCTACTCTGTAGGTAGTTATTTCACTCTGTTGATTGTTTCCTTTGCTGTGCAGAAGCTTTTTAGTTTGATATAGTCCCATTTGTTTACTTTTTCTTTTGCTACTTGTTCTCTTGGGCTCATGTTCATTAAGTCTGTGCCCAGACCTAGTTCCTGAAGTGTTTCACCTATATTATCCCTTAGTAATTTTACAGTTTCAGGTCTTAT
>NW_007756892.1:2154-3483 GCF_000696425.1 Galeopterus variegatus | reverse complement strand
TACACATTTTCACAATGTTAATTCTTCCAATCCAAGTGCATGGAATATATTTCCATCTGTTTTTGTCTTCCTTAATTTCTTTCAAAAGTGGTTTGTAGTTCTCATTGTAGAGATCTTTCACCTCCTTGGTTAAATTGATCCCTAGGTATTTTCTTTTTTTCATGACAATTGTAAATGAGTTTACTTTCTTTATTTCTCTTTCTGTTAGTTCATTATTTGAGTATATATAAATGCAACTGATGGGGGCATTTATTATGTATCCTGCAACATTACTGAAGTTATTAACCAGCTCTAGGAGTTTTTTGATAGAGTCTTTAGGTTTTTCTATATATACTATCATGTCATTTGCAAATAGAGACAGTTTGACTTCATCTTTTCCAATCTGGATTCCTTTTTTTTTCTTTCTCTTGTCTGATTGCTCTTGCTAGTACCTCTAGTACTATGGTAAGTAAAAGTGGTGAGAGTGGGCATCCTTGTCTTGTTCCTGTTCTTAAAAGAAAGACCCTCAGTTTTTCCCCATTCAGAATGATACTGGTCGTGGGCTTGTCATAAATGGCTTTTATTGTGTTGAGATGCTTTCCTTCTATGCTTAATTTGCTCAGAGTCTTTAGCATGAAGGTATGTTGAATTTTGTCAAATGCTTTTCAGCATCTGTTGAGATAATCACACGGTCTTTGTCCTTGACTTTGTTGATGTGATGTATCACATTTATTGACTTTCATATGTTAAACCATCTTTGCATCCCTGGAATGAATCCCACTTGATCATAGTGTGTACTTTTTTAAAAGTGTTGCTGTATTCTGATTGCTAATATTTTGTTGAGGATTTTTGCATCTATGTTCATCAATGATATTGTCCCGTAATTTTCTTTTTTTGTTGTGTCTTTATTTGGTTTTGGTGTCAGAGTTATGCTGGCATCATAGAATGAGTTTGGGAGAGTAGCTTCTGTTTCAATTGTTTGGAATAGTTTGAAGAGAATTGGTATTAACTCCTCTTTAAAAGTTTGATATAATTCAGCTGTAAAGCCATCCAGACCTGGACTTTTCTTTGTTGGAAGATTGCTGATTAATGCTTCAGTCTCATTGCTTGTTATTTGTCTGTTCAGGTTTTCTATCTCTTCTTGGTTCAGTCTGGGTAGTTTGTATGTGTCTAGAAACTTATCCATATCTTCCAGATTTTCATATTCGCTCTCATACAGTTGTTTATAATAGTCTCTGATGATTCTTCATATTTCTGTGGTATTGGTTGTAATGTCTCCCTTTTCAATTCTGATTTTTTGTTTTTGAGTCTTCTCTCTCCTTTTTTTTTTTTTTTTTTTTTTTTTTTTTT
>NW_007756892.1:0-1154 GCF_000696425.1 Galeopterus variegatus | reverse complement strand
TTTATTTATTTATTTATTTATTTATTTATTTATTTATTTATTTATTTATTTATTTATTTATTTATTTATTTGGCTCAGGCTTGCTTTGGCTATTCAGGGCCTTTTATTGTTCCATATACATGTTAGGATTATTTTATCTATTTCTATGAAGAATGTCATTAGTATCTTGATGGGGGTTGCATTAAATCTGTAGATTGCTTTGAATAATATGGACATTTTCACAGTTTTAACTTTTCCAATCCAAGAGCATAGAATGTCTTTCCATCTTTTTGTGTCCTCTTTAATTTCTTTCAGCAGGGTTTTGTAGCTGTCATTGTAGAGATCTTTCACCTCCTTGGTTAAATTGATTCCTAGGTACTTTATTTTTATGGTTCCTATTGTAAATGGATTAGCATTCTTGATTTCTTTTTCTGCTAGTTTGTTATTGGAGTATTAAAATAGTCCTGATTTTTTGGGTGTTGATTTTTTATTCTGCAAACTTACTGAAATCGTTTATCAGCTCTAAGCACTTTTTGGTAGAGTCTTTAAGTTTTTCTCTATATAGAATCATGTCATCTGCAAACAGGCACAGTTTGACTTCATCTTTTCTGGTCTGGATGCCCTTTATTTCTTTCTCCTGCCAGATTGCTCTGGCTAGTGATTCCAATATCGTGTTAAGTAGGAGTGGTAAGAGTGGGCATCACTGTCTTGTTCCCATTCTTAAGGGAAAAGTTTTCAGATTTTCCCCATTCAGGATGAAATTGGCAGTGGGTTTGTCATATATGACTTGTGTTGTGTTGTGTTTAGATACTTTCTTTCTATACCTAATTTGCTAAGCATTTATCATGAAGGAATGTTATATTTTATCAAATGCTTTTTCTGCATCAATTGAGATAATCATATGGTTTTGTCCTTGATTTTGTTGATGTGATGTGTCACATTTATTGACTTGCATATGTTGAACCATTCTTACATCCCTGGGATGAATCCCACTTGATCACGGTGTATAACTTTTTTGACGTATTGTTGTATTCTGATTGCTAATATTTTGATGAGGATTTTTGCATCTATGTTCATCCGAGATATTGGCCTGTAGTTTTTTGTTGTTGTTGTTGTCGTTGTATCTTTTTCTGGTTTTAGTATCAGGGTGATACTGGCCTCATATAATGAGTTTG
>NW_007756891.1:6107-7001 GCF_000696425.1 Galeopterus variegatus | reverse complement strand
TGGTCAATACAAGACCATGTATGATCAGTTATCAATGTGGGGCCCAGAAGTAGCTCAGAAGTAACAGCTGGCAGATGATCATGAAGACTGAGCCACTCGCGCCAGCACCTGATCTTGCCAATGACAGCCCTAGAAAGGCAAAGAGAGAAAAGTTCCCTGTTCTTGCTGTAAAATTAAAAGGGGGAGGAGGGGAGTACATCCAGACAATAGGCTGTTATTCTGTGATGAAAAGAAATAAGCTATTGAGCCATGAAAAGTCACGGAGGAGCCTTCCATGAAAGAAGCCATACACCACACTGTATGCTTCCAGCTATGTGACATCCGAAAGGAAAACTAGGGAGACAGTAAAAAGATCAACACTTGTCAGGAGTTAGCAGGGAGAGAGGGATAAACAGACAGAGCAGGCGGGTGTTTGGGGCAGTGAAAATACTCTCTATGATACTGTAACGGTGGATACATGTCGCCATACATTTGTCAAAGCCCATAGAATGTACAACACCAAGAGAGAACCCTAATGTGACCTATGGGCTATGGGGGATAATGACATGTCAACGCAGGTTCATTGATTACAAAACTCTGGTGGGGGATATCGACAGTGGGCCAGGCTACGCATATGTGGGGGGCGAGGGGCAGATGGGAAATCTCCATACCTTCTTAACTATTTCGCTGTGAACCTAAAACTGCTCTAAAAAAAATTAAGTCTAAAAAAAAGAGAGCATTAGGGACAATCAAAGCAGAAAAAGAATCAAGGTTTGTTTTCCTCATCAATGAATTCACACATCTTTATTGAGGGACTACTCTGTGCCAGGCACTTCCCCAGACACTGGGGGGCTGCAGCCTTGCCTAAGACTCAGCAGAGGACAGAGAAGCAGCCGGTGCCAGTACTGAGTTCTG
>NW_007756891.1:0-2482 GCF_000696425.1 Galeopterus variegatus | reverse complement strand
CCACACCCCCAGCCCAGCCCAGCCCACCCAATCTCTCCTCCTCTCTCCTAGGGTGCGGCCCTGAGCCAACTGCCCTCCTGCACCACCAGGCTGGCCCCAGACAGTGGGGAACCCCAGCAGGCAGGCATGTGAGCGCTCTTCCAACAGATTTTCTTTAAATATTTGTTTGGCATTTATATAGAGCTGGGTTTACCAAGCTTCAACGGCCCAAGAACCGCCCATATAATTGGGGCCATTAACAGTACCACCTATACTAATAATTTTTTCTTTAAATCCCTTAATTCTTAAATGAAACGTTTTAATTTCTTTAATTGACTCACTTTGTAAATTTTTCAATACCTACCTAGATTTGTCCTAAATGATAATATTTATAATCATTCTAAATTTTTCTAACACATAGTAAGACATCCCTTAATTCTTAAATGAAACGTTTTAATTTCTTTAATTGACTCACTTTGTAAATTTTTCACTACCTACCTAGATTTGTCCTAAATGATAATATTTATAATCATTCTAAATTTTTCTAACACATAGTAAGACGCACAGCTAACGAAATGAAAATATTTATTCCTATGCCCCATCTCCCGTCCCAGCAGCAACATGCATGCACTAGGGGGAAGAGACTGACTTGGACAGAGGTGCTTACGCTCTGGTGCATTTGTGACTCACAGGCCCCACGCCAGACCCACTGAGGAAGGAGTTAAATGGCTCTTGCCCAGGCATCAGGATCTCACAAGCTCCCCATGTCTCTGAGGCCACCTTCCAAAGTTTGAGAACCAATACCTAGAGGAGTGGCTGAGCTTCCCATGGCCCCTCCCCAAGCACACAAAGCCCCCACCCAGCACACAATTTACCAAACCCATCCTCACACAAGACGGTTTGTGGCCCTCTGTTGTCACCTAAGCGTGCCACCTGGGCATTTCACCACACCCCAACCAAGAGGCTCATCAAGGTAGACTTTCCAACCACATACAGGCCTTTCCCTGCAGGGGCAGCAGTAAGACGCTCACCATTCTGCAATGCTTCCATGCCAATGGGGACCCAGGTGTTTCAACTTCCTTTCTTGCCTTCCAGGAAACTGCCAGCTGGTCATTTGCCCCTAATCCCATTTGGAGCTGCAGTGTCTGCACCTGGACCCCTGGGCCAAGCTGTGCAGCTTGCCACTAAAGTGCGGGTCAGACAACTTGGGTCCTGACTCTGTCTCTGCCTCTGCCTCTCCCAGCTGGGTAAGACCCCAGATAAATCCATGTCCCTCTCTGAGTCTCATTTCTTCACCTGAAAAATGATGGGATTTGAGATACATGGTCTCCTATATTCTGTGACTCTCCTGCCTACACACCCGACACACCAGTGCAAGACTCAGGGCTGGAGGTCTGGGAGATCTCCCCTGTCCCACCCTGTTCCTATGAGCCAGAACCACAGGTCAACCACAGCAAGCTAAGAGGAGTCTGTCTACTCTGGTCCCGTGCAAACACAACAGCATGTGTGCACACAGCGACACGCATATACACACAAGGGCTCCCAACCATGCCTGCCTCTCCATGAACGGCACCCACAGCCCTGCAGTTAGCAGTTGGTCAAATAGCAGTCAGTCCACAAATATTTTCACACACCAAGTACATGCCGGGCCCTGGAAATCCAGCTGTAAACAGGGAAGACAGAGATCCTGCTCTCCAGGGGTCTTATTCTAGTGAAAGAAGCCTGGTGATGAACACATAAAAAAATAAATAGGTAATTTAAAGAACTGGTAAGTGTTAAGAAGAAAATAAGGATTTCAGAAGAGAATGACTAGGAGATGAGGAATGGCCTCTTGTAAAAGGTGACATCGAGTTGAGATGGAAAAATTGAGCAAAACACACAAAAAATCCAAGGTAAGAGAATTCCAAACAAAAGGAAGAGCACGTGCAAAGGTCCTGAGGCAGGCAGGGGCCTGGCATGTACCTCGTCTAAAGGACAGGGAAAGTGGCCAAAACTTCCTGAATGAGGCAAAAGTTACAGGGAAGGGAAGTCGGAGGGGCAGTCAGGGGACACCACGTGTGACCTTGTAGAGCAGGGTCAAAACTTCAGACTTTACTCTAAAACACAAAGTGCTTGGACAGCACTAAGCAGGGGAGCCACATGCCCGCATTCACTGATGTATGGAAGAGAGAATATACGTGGAGGGGGCAGGAGAGGGGACCAGTCACAGGCTGCTGCAGTCACAGCTGGAAGATGGTGGAGCTTGGCTGGGGTGGTGACTGCAGAGATGGCAAAAAAAAAAAAAAAAATGAGCCTGTTCTACACATAATTTAGATGTAAATCCAAAAGGATTGGTTGAGTTTTGAGTGAGAGGAAAGAAAAAAATCAAAGAAAATTCTTAGGTTTTTGGCCTGAGCACCAGGTGGCTGGTGACATCGTTTCATGAAATAGGAGAGACTTGGGAGGAAGGAGGAGGAGCAGAACTAAGTGGATAATTCCGTTTCTGACTTAATTTTGAGACGCC
>NW_007756890.1:5546-6975 GCF_000696425.1 Galeopterus variegatus | reverse complement strand
TATATCTTCCTTTGAGAAATGCCTATTCAGCTCCTTTGCCCTTTTTGTTAAAAATTCAATTTTATTTATATTTATTTTGTGGGGTATAGTGTGTTCTTTCAATACATGCATATCCTGCACAATGATCCATTCAGGGTAGATAGTATAGTTTTGTCCCCATTAGTTCACCCCTAATCTTTCCCTCCACCCACACCCAGCCTCTGGTAACCATCATTCTACTGCCTCTCTTTCTATTTTTTAAACACACAAAGATTAAGGCGCTTATTGCAAAAAGAATTCTTAAAAATGAATTAGAGAAATCTATGCAGAAATTTGGCGAAGGACATGAGCAGATAAGTCATACACCCCAAAGAAAGAGATGTGGTTAATTCCAGGATCTGACGGCAGCTGGGGCAGGGCTGGCCTGGCCCGCATCTCAGGATCCTGGGCCGCATCTCAGGATCCTGGGCATCAGGCTGGTTCTGTTGCTGCCCTGAATGTGAAGCGGTGGGGGCAGGGCTGTGGCCCCAGCACTCATTTCTCAGGACTACTGGGTGGGCATCCAGCTGGCTCCATTGCTGGCCAGCAATGCTTTACCCATTTTTAAAATCAGGTTACCTTATTTTTTTACTGTTGTTTGCATACCTTATATATTCTGGATATTAATCCCTTGTCAGATGCATAGTTTGCAAATATTTTCTCCTATTCTGTAGGTTGTCTTTTCACTCTGTTAACTGCTTCTTCTGCTGTGCAGAAGATTTTTAGTTTGATATAATCCCATTTGTTTATTTTTCCTTTTGTTGCCTGTGCTTTTGGGATCATGTTCATAAAGTCTTTCCCCAATCCTACTTCCTGAAGTGTTTCCCGTATGCTTTTTATTAGTAGTTTTATAGTTTCAGCTTATATATATAAGTCTTTAATTCATTTTCAGCTGACTTTGGTATACAGTGAAAGGTACAGGTCTAGTTTCATACTTCTATACACGGATGTCCAGTTTTCCCAGCATCACTTATTGGAGAGGCTGTCCTTTCCCCCATGTATACTCCTGTTGCCCCTATCAAATATTTCTGCTTAGGATTGCTTTGGCTACTCCAGGTCTTTTGTTGTTCCATATCAATCTTAGGATTGTTTTTCTATTTCTGTGCCAATGTCATTGGTATTTTGATGGGGATTGCAATGAATCTGTGTATTACTTTCGGTAGCATGGACAGTTTTATAATGTTAATTCTTTGAATCTATGAACAGGGAATATCTTTCCATTTTTTGGCATCCTCTAATTTCTTTTGGTAGTGATTTCTAGTCCTCATTGTAGAGATCTTTCACCTGTTTGGTTAAATTGATTCCTAGGGTTTTTTTTGTTTTGTTTTGTTTTGTTTTGATGACTTTTTAAAATGGGCTTGCTTTCTTGATTTCTTTTCCCACTAGCTCATTGTTGGAATATAAAAACGCT
>NW_007756890.1:0-3786 GCF_000696425.1 Galeopterus variegatus | reverse complement strand
TTTGTTGAGGACTTTTGCATCAATGTAGTTTTCTTTTTTGGTGTATCTTTCTCTGATTTTGCTATCAGGTGATATTGGCTTGATAGACTACTTTGGGAGAATGGTCTATGTTTCAATTTTTCGGAATAGTTTGAAGAGATTTGGTATTAGTTTCTCCTGAATGTCTGGTAGCAATCAGCAGTAAAGCCATTTGCTCCTGTGGTGTTCTTTGTGGGTAGACTGCTGAATACTGCTTGAATCTCATCACTTGTTATTGATCTGTTCAGGTTTTGTATTTCTTCTTGGTCCAGTCTTTGTAGTTTGTATATGTCTAGAAATCTATCCATTTCCTCAAGATTTTCAAATTTGTTGGCATATAGTTGTTCATAGTAGTCTCTAATTATTCTTTGTATATCTGTTGCATTTGTTGTGATGTCACTATTTTCATTTCTGATTTTGTTATTTGGGTTTTCTCTCTTCTTTTTTTTTTTAGTTAGCCTAGGTAATGTCTTGCCTATTTGGTTTCTCTCTCAAAAAAACAAGATTTTGTTTCCTTGATCTTTTGTATCACTTTTTGTGTCTCTATTTCATTTAGTTCTTAATTATTTCTTACTGTCTACTAATTTTGAGACTGAATTGTTCTAGAGTTCTTTGAGGTGTAGTGTTAGGTTATTTATTTGATATCATTCTATTCTCTTGATGTAAGCTTTTATTATAATAAAATTCTTTGGCAGTATCCTACAGGTTTTTGTATGATCTGTCTTTATTTTTGTTAGTTTCAAGAATTTTTTTATAATTTCCTGTTTAACTTCTGCTTAGACTCATACATCATTCAGGAGCATATTGTTTAATTTCCTTGTGTTTGTATACTGTCCAGGGTTTCAGTTGTTATTGATCTCTAGTTGTAATCCATGGTAGTCCTAAAAAATACTTGAAGTGAATTCAATTTTTAAAAATTCATTAAGATTTGATTTGTGACCTAATATGTGGTCTATCTTGCAGAATGCTCCATGTGCTGGTGAGAAGAATGTATATTCTGTAATTATTGGATGAATTGTTCTGTAGATATCTGCCGGGTCCTGTCAATCTAAACTGTAGTTTAAAACCTGTGTTTCTCTGTTGATTTGTGTATTAGTCTGATGGGGACTCCTTTTTAAATGACTCGATGAATTTCTCTTGCTGTGTTTAGGATTCTCTAGTTGTCTTTGATCTTTGCCAGTTTGACTCTAACGTGTCTTGGAGTGGATCTTTTTGGATTGAATCTGTTTGGGGATCTTTGAGCTTCCTGGATCTGAAGGTCTATGTCTCTGCCTATACCTGGGAAGTTTTCCATTATTATTTCATTGAATAGATTTTCAATGTCTTTACCTTTCTCCTCTCCTTGTAGAACAACCATGGTTCAAATGTTTGTGTGCTTGAGGTATCTGCTAGCTCTTTTAGACTTTCTTTATTTTTTAAAATTCTTTTTTTCTTTTTCTTTTGTCTGCCTGGTCATTATTTTGTAATGACCATCTTTGAGATCAGAAATTCTTTCTTCTGCTTGCTTTAATCTGCTGCTTAAGATCTCAGTTATGTTTTTTTTTTTATTGAATGAATCCTTCAGTTACAAGAGTTCTGCTACATTCTTTTCCAAGGTATTAATCACTTTGTAAATTTCCTCCTTCATATCCTTGATATTTTTTCCCATTTCATCATGTTGTCTAACTGAGTTTTCCCTTGTCTCATGGAGTTTTCTTAAGATAGTTACTCAGAATTTATTTTCAGTTATTTCAAGGGTTTTCTGTTCTGTACAGTCTAGTACTTGAGAGTTACTATATTCCTTTGGTGGTGTCATATTTTCTTTCTTTCTTTTTCTTTTTTGTATTTCTAGTATCTTTACTTTAATTTTTGGTCATCTGGTAGATCAATTGCATCTTCCATAACTCTGGAGTGGATTTTGAGGAGAGATACTTCCTCCTCTTTTTCCAAGCAACTCTAGTGACTCTCCTTGTGTCAGTTCAGTTGAATATGTGATGGACCACCTGCATGGTGACCATGGCTGCTACTGTGGCAGGAAGCCATCCTTGCAGTAGTAGAAGCTGTGGAGGTAGCTGTTGTGGACCACAGAAGGGGTATGTGGTCTCCCAAGTCATGGCAGCGCAGGCTCCTGGCTTCTGTGCAGGCAGGGTGGGGAGTGGCTGCGGCTGCCTGGGGTTTCTGTCTGCCTGTGGCCTCCCTGGTCACAGCAGTGTGGGCTCCTGCTTTCTGTGTGATTGGAGTGGAGGATGGTCATGGCTGCCTGGGTTTTCTGCCTACTTGGGGCCTCCCCAATCATGGCAGCAGGGGCTCTGGTATATTGTTTTTTAAAGGCATTTATCTCTTTGAAAAATTTCTCCTTCACATCCTGAATAGGTTTTCTCATTTCACTGTGTTGTTTAACTGAGTATTCTCGTATCTCATTAAATGTCCTTGAGATTGTTGCTCGGAATTCCTTTCCAGCCATTTCAAAGCCTTCTTATTCGATGGTGCTTGGTACTTAAGCTATTGTATTTCTTTGGTGGACTCATGTTTTCTTGTTTTGGTTTGGCTTTTATGCATTTCTCATACCTCTACCTTGATATCTGGTCATCTGGGAGAGCAGTTGTTTCTTCTGTTACATGGGTGGGCTTTGAGGAGAGAGACTCCCTCCTGTAGGTGTGTTTTATATTGGCCACTGAGTAGAGTGTTTTCATATTGGTTCCAGGTGGACACAGTAGTGTAGCCTCTGTATGGTTACTTTGGCCATATTCATAGTTAAAGTTGCATGTGAGTGCCTCCATGGTCTAGGCACAGGGGCACTTAGTGGTTCCCTGCTGTGGTTAGTGACACTGTTGGGACATGAAGATGGGGGGTGAGATCTCGAGTCTTGGGTGAATTACTGGGTTCCTCATCACGTTGGCTGTGATGTGTGACTCTGGGCAGTCTTGCTGTCTCCATGGCTAGTGTCCTATGACCCTTATGGGTGCACTGGGGTATACTGGGTCTCCTCAGGTTGAATGGGTGACCCTGGGTGGGGTTTTGCTTTACTCATTCCTATAGGCTGAGGCTTTTCCTGGGTCGTTGCTTCCCTTCATAGGGAGTTGCTAGGAATTTTAATCTGTACACTATTTGGTTATTCTGGGTTTCTTTACTCTTCAGAGTCTCTGCATGTATCTCTCCCCAGGTCTAGGCAGTCATTTGCCTGTAAACATAGCTCCCACCTATGGGTTCATGACCATGGGGACAGTGTAATTCCCCCTGTGGGCTGGGTCACTGGGCCATGGGTCTGCACTGGCTTATCTCTTTTCTGTGGCTCCACTTGAGACCCTCCTTATGTCAATGTATGGTGGCAGTGGTGGGTCCCATGCATTGTGGGTTTGACTGATGCACTGGTGGTGGTGGCAGTGTGGATTGCTGCCATGGGAGCCATGCTGCACATGGTAGTAGTGGGGGGGGGTCCTATGTGTGGCTGGTCTGACTACTGTGAGAGTGGTTTGGATGGCTGATTGTGGTGGCAGCAGTGTTGGAGCGGGGCACACCCAGCTGGACTTGCTACTGCTTCAGCATTGACAGGCAGTCCCATGTTTGGCTGGTCACTCTGTTGTGGTGGTTTGGGTAGGGAACATACATGTGGACAGTCTGGCTGGTGTGATGGTGGTGGTGGCAGCAGTCACACTGCAGGGGGCTAAGGTGAGGATCCTGCACACAGCAGGGCTGGCTGTTCCATCAGATTGGGCTGGGATCCTGCATGCAGCTTGTCCGGGTGGTGGAGCAGTAGTGTGTATGATGGCTGCTGGCAGCAGTGGCAGG
>NW_007756889.1:5661-7001 GCF_000696425.1 Galeopterus variegatus | reverse complement strand
ATAAACTCATCAGACCAAGCTCATCGATCTAAGTAAACTCATCGGACCAAGCTAATCGATCTACGTAAACTTACGAGTCCAAGCCAATCGATCTAAGTAAACTCATCAGACCAAGCTCATCGATCTAAGTAAACTCATCGGACCAAGCTAATCGATCTACGTAAACTTACGAGTCCAAGCCAATCGATCTAAGTAAACTCATCAGACCAAGCTCATCGATCTAAGTAAACTCATGAACTCATTGATCTAAGTAATCTCATCAGACCAAGCACATCGATCTAAGTAAACTCATCACACCGAGCTCATCAGTCTAAGTAAACTCATCAGACCGAGCTCATCGATCTAATTCAACTCATCAAACCAAGTTCATCGATCTAAGTAAACTCATCAGACCAAGCTCATCGGTCTAAGTAAACTCATCTGACTAAGCCCATCGATCTAAGTAAACTCATCAGACAGAGCTCATCGATCTATGTAAACTTATCAGACCAAGCTCATCAATCTAAGAAAACTCATCAGACCAAGCCCATCGATCTAAGTAAACTCATTAGACCAAGCTCGTCGATCTAAGGAAACTCATCAGACCATTCTCTTCCATCTAAGTAAACTCATCTGACCAAGCTCATCGATTTAAGTAAACTCATCAGACCAAGCTAATCCATCTAAGTAAACTCATCAGACAGCGCTAATTGATCTACGTAAACTCATCAGACCAAGCTCATCAATCTAAGTAAACTCAACATACCAAGCTCATCGATCGAAGTAAACTCATCAGACCAAGCCCATCGATCTAAGTAAACTCATCAGACAGAGCTCATCGATCTATGTAAACTCATCAGACCAAGCTCATTGATCTAAGTAAACTTATCACACCAAGCTCATCGATCTAAGAAAACTCATCAGACCAATCCCATCGACCTAAGTAAACTCATTAGACCAAGCTCATCGATCTAAGAAAACTCATCAGACCATTCTCTTCCATCTAAGTAAACTCATCTGACCAAGCTCATTAATTTAAGTAAACTCATCAGACCAAGCTAATCCATCTATGTAAACTCATCAGACAGCGCTAATTGATCTACGTAAACTCATCAGACCAAGCCCATCTATCTAAGTAAACTCATCAGACCAAGCTCATCGATCTACGTAAACTAATCACACCAAGCTCATTGATCTAAGTAATGTCATCAGACCAAGCAAATCGATCTAAGTAAACTCATCACACCGAGCTCATCGATCTAAGTAAAGTCATCAGACCAAGCTCATCGATCAAAGTAAACTCATCAGACCAAGCCCATCGATGTAAGTAAAGTCATCAGACCAAGCTCATCGATCAAAGT
>NW_007756889.1:2698-3882 GCF_000696425.1 Galeopterus variegatus | reverse complement strand
GTCATCGATCTAAGCAAACTCTTCTGACCAAGATAATCGATCAAATAAAATAATCAGACCATGCTAATCGATCTAAGTAAACTCAAGAGACCAAGCCAATTGATCTAAATTAACTAATCAGACCAAGCTCATCAATCTAAGTAAACTCATCGGACCAAGCTAATCGATCTAAGTAAACTCACGAGACAAAGCCAATCGATCTAAGTAAACTCATCAGACCAAGCCCTTCAATCTATGTTAACTCATCACCCCAAGTTCATCGATCTAAGTAATCTCATCAGACCAAGCACATTGATCTAANTCACACCAAGCTCATTGTTCTAAGTAATCTCATCAGACCAAGCAAATCGATTTAAGTAAACTCAGAACACCGAGCTCATCGATCTAAGTAAAGTCATCAGACCAAGCTCATCGATCTAAGAAAACTCATCAGACCAAGCCCATCGATCTAAGTAAACTCATCAGACAGCGCTAATTGATCTACGTAAACTCATCACACCAAGCTCATTGTTCTAAGTAATCTCATCAGACCAAGCAAATCGATTTAAGTAAACTCAGAACACCGAGCTCATCGATCTAAGTAAAGTCATCAGACCAAGCTCATCGACCTAAGTAAACTCATCAGACCAAGCACATTGATATAAGTAAACAAATCAGACGAAGCATATCGATCTAAGTAAACTCATCCGACCGAGCTCTTCGATCTAAGTAAACTCATTAGACCAAGTTCATCAATCTAAGTAAACTCATCAGAGCAAGCTAATCGATCTAAGTAAACTCATAAGACCAAGCTCATCGATCTAACTAAACTCAAAAGATTAAACTCATCGATCTACTTAAACTCATCAGACCTAGCTCATCGATAAATGTAATCTCAACAGAGCAAGCTCATCGATGTAAGTAAACTCATCACACCGAACTCATTGATCTACGTAAAGTCATCAGACCGAGCTCATCGATCTAAGTAAATGCATCAGACCAAGCTCATCTATCTAAGTAAACTCATCCGACCAAGATCATCAATGTAAGTGAACTCATCGGACCAAGCTAATCGATCAAATAAACTAATCAGAGCAAGCTAATCGATATTGAAAAACTAATCAGACCAAGCTAATCGATCCTGGAAAACTAATCAGAACAAGCTAATCGATCTAGGAAAACTAATCAGAACAAGCTAATCGATC
>NW_007756889.1:0-234 GCF_000696425.1 Galeopterus variegatus | reverse complement strand
GCAAGCTAATCCATCAAAGTAAACTCATCAGACCAAGCTCATCAATCTAAGTAATCTCATCTGACCAAGCACATTGATCTAAGTAAACTCATCAAAGCAAGCTAATCGAAATAAGTAAATGAATCAGACCCAGCCCATCCATCTAAGTAAACTCATCAGAGAAAGCCAATCGATCAAAGTAAACTCATGAGACCAAGCCCTTCGATTTAAGTAAACTCATCACACCAAGCACAT
>NW_007756888.1:6022-7002 GCF_000696425.1 Galeopterus variegatus | reverse complement strand
TTTCTTTCTTTTCTTTCTTTCTTTCCTTTCTTTCTTTCCTTTCTTTCTTTTCTTTCTTTCTTGCCTGTTGGTTACCACCTTTGGCACTGCAGACCTGCTTTCTAGATGTGAAAGGCAGTATGCGGTACAGTTTGCTACTTCTGCAGTGAGATTGATTTTCTTTCTTCAATTCTTAATACAAAAATCTTGGAGAAGGACTGAGCTTGTGTATCTTGGATAGGTGCTATACCTGGGCTTGTCATTGGTATCTTGAATATGAGGTCATGAAAGAACATGGTGGCTCCCAAGGTATTTACGGGATTAGAGGATGTGTCAGTTCCCAGTATGGGGAGGGGAATTTCTAGGTGGACAGTCTCACAGGTGTCCATAGAATATGGAAGATGGAATGGCAAGTGAGGACAAAGAGGAAATGGAAATGAGGACACAGTCCACCACAATAGAGCGAATATCACAATAAAATGAGTCACAAGAATTTTTTGGTTTCCCAGTGCATGCAAGAGTTATCTTTATACTATATCTATACATTACTCTTTCAAGAAGCTGGGCTGTGAAAGAAAATCCTAGTGAGTGTTTTGGTGGTAACTAAAGGGGAAGAATTGGACATTGGTGGGGTTATTTTATAACCAAATCATTTATGGTGATTTAGTAATAAGTATTGAAAATATATTTGAAAAGGGGAGACAGATGTTAATGTTTATGGGAGAAATCTGCTATGCAGACATATTCTTTTGGATGTAGAAATTTATGTGAACAGAGGAAGGCCAGTTATAATCACCAACTTCAAAATGATTTTGTGGCCACTTTATTATTTAAATATATGTTCTCTGGGTAGTTTTCTTTGTGTTTGTGATGGTCATAAACCATATCTGTTGAAAGAAAGCAGAGAATATGAGTATTGGCAGAAGATCCTGAGGTCATGCAATTCAGCATGCTTAATTTTACTGATTAAAAAAAAGTAGAATTCAAAGAAGTGAAGTCAT
>NW_007756888.1:0-868 GCF_000696425.1 Galeopterus variegatus | reverse complement strand
GGGGGGGGGGGGGGGGGGGGGGGTGAAGCCCACGATGGGTCATGGAGAGAAAGGCACAGGAAAATGAAGCTCATGCCTGCTGGTACCTAATATAAGTAGGCTCCCAATATAAGGCTGCGGCTCAGGATAACTAACTTCTTGAGGGCTCACTAGTAATGGTCAAGGGAGTCAGTATTTGAAACCAAGTCTGTCTTAACTTAGAAGTTTTCCTATTATGCCAAGCATCATTCCTCTGTATCATTCCATCGTGGTTGGATTGTTAGCATTTGGTTCTCTCGTTCTCATGCATTGTGGAAGGGTTCTGAGCAGGAATGGGCATCCCCAGAAGTGCTCAGCAGGCGATATGGAGGCTGATGGGAGAAGCAGCTATCACTGTTGTTCTAGTCACTAAGTGACTTTGTTATCAGGGCTATATGTGCCAACTTTTCTAGTGAAATAAAAATTAAAATTCTATCTGCAGTTTCATTCCTCCTGGCTCCCTTCTTCTTTTCTTTTCCTTATTAGTAGTACCTCCATTCTACTTTGGCTTTATCCTCTTTAGTGCATACCTTCTAGCTTCCTTAACCAACAAGTGTTGAATAACAAGTATGTATAACTCTGGACTAATTACTAATTGTCCAAGAAGTTCCTCATAATCCATAACTCCTCTGAGACTTCTATTATAATTGACATGATGAACTCTGATAGAAAGGTGTACCACCTACCAATACTGAACTTGTCTTTTTATACTAATCGTCTTTAGAATGGTATGTAGACAAGAAAAATATAGAATACTTATTTTCCGTAACTTAAGCACATCTGGAACTGTTTGCACTAACTAAAATATGTGCCATGGCAGATTATATACCTTTTTTACTTTAAAAAAAAA
>NW_007756887.1:2509-7003 GCF_000696425.1 Galeopterus variegatus | reverse complement strand
CGGGAATATCAAATTCACAACAACATTTGCTCTTGTGACCCAGGAGCTTGCCATACGGTGGATGATTTTTAGATTTTAGAGTGAAGAAAGGAGGAAGAAGAGATGGGGAGGTAGTTTATCACTTGTTTTGACAAAGAGAAAATGAAAACAAAGAGGCTCACCAGGCCCGTTGTTTTTCCACCTCCTTGAGTGCAATGTGGAGAGGTGGGATGAGGTAGGACGAGCCCCCGGATCGGTGTGCCCACCCATTTCTTCAACTGTTTTTACTGCCAGGCCTTCTACCAGGCCTCGGAAATACAGCAGTCAGAAAGACAAACACAGGCTGTCAGCACACCAGGGTTTTTTTGTTTGTTTTGTTTTTTATTTTTTATTTTACCTTCTCAGTATACATTGTAGTTGATTTTCATGTCCCCTTACCCGTTCCTCTTTCCCCCTTTCTCTCTCCCCTCCCCTCCCCTCTACATCACATCTATTCACTTGTCTTAACCAGTTCAAGGAATTGTTGTGATTGTTGTGTCTTCTTCCCCCGCCCTTTATTTGTTTGTGTGTTCATTTATTTATTTATTTTTAGATCCCACAAATAAGTGAGAACATGTGGGTATTTCTCTTTCTGTGCCTGACATGTTTCACTTTGGTTTGACTCTAGGCAAGGGGGCACTTCACCTTTCCTGATCTCAATGTCCACATCTATAAAATGTGACAAAATTCTCTGGTATTCTTCTGGCTCCATCACCTGGGATCTCTAAGATCAGGGGCACAAACTCTTATCATGGAAGCAGAGGTCCTGGTATGCTCTACCTCTCCATGAAAGGCTGGGAGGCTCCCCTGGGGCCTGTCGCCTCCAGACACTGAAGGTCCAGATTGCTGAGGATCAAGGGGGCAGGTATGATCTCCATCGTGCAAACAGGCCTGGTATGCTCTACCTCTCCATGAAAGGCTGGGAGGCTCCCCTGGGGCCTGTCGCCTCCAGAAACTGAAGGTCCAGATTGCTGAGGATCAAGGGGGCAGGTATGATCTCCATCGTGCAAACAGGCGGTCCACATTCAGCTCCTTCCTCTGGGCTGCCCTGGAAGGAGCCCCTGTGTCCTGCAGCTCAGCATGGTGGGCGCCCTGGGGTGGCCCAGGGCTGTCGGCACGTTGACTGCATTCTTCTGCATTCTGTGTGCTTCAGGTTGGCAGTCAATTAAAAGGACAAAAAGGGGAGGGCAGTGTTTGAGGCAAACCATGGGCAGGAGGAGCTCCCGGAGCTGGAGGAGCCTGGGCTTGATGGAGAAGAGGCTCTTCTCTACCGTAGACCACTGCTCCTGGGGCAAGGACAGCCACCCACCAAGCTCATACCACGTCCCTATGGCGGACCGCCAGACCCAGCACCTGGAAGATCCTGCCCTCTTGGTCTGTGCAGAACTTACCCTTGCCTTTGCAAAGTGTTTTTGGACACCCTGCACATCCACAGGAAGACACTATGACTTGCAAATCCAGGGTTCTTAGCCTTTTTTGGTGCCCTTTGGCTGTCTGGTAAAACAAGAGGAACTCCCGCACCCTGAAGAATGTTTTTAAATGCAAATATTTAAATACATACATAGGATTATAAAGGACACCAATTATATTGAAACTCAATTATCAAAGTATTTTTTGTGACAAAATGATATACATGCTTTCTTATAAATATATGAAAAGCAAGTTCTACTGTAATTTCAAAGTAGTAATGTACATAAAAGATATATTGACAGTCTCTGCAACAACTATAATTTTATATAAGTGTAATATAAAATTAATAACTTTAATCTGTAATTGGTAACTACAGATTAATCTGTGTTATTTGTGTAATGTGTAATCAGTGTATTGGTGACAAAAGCACAGGTCAATTACACAAAATCACAGTGACAAAATCACTGCTAATACTACTCTTTGCTGATTATTGTGTTAGTTACCTGTTGCTGCATAACACAACTTTGTAACTGAAAAACAGACATGATCGCACTCAGTCTCTCAGGGCTGGGAATGCAGGAGTGGCTTAGCTAGGTGTTTCTGCCCAGAGTCTCCCAGGAGGTTGCAGTCAAGCTGTTGGCCAGGACTGCAGGCATCTGAAGGCTGTAGGATCGACTTCCAAGATCACTCATGTGGTTGTTGTCACCTCTCAGTTCCCTGCTGGCTCCTGGCCGAATACTTTAGATCCCTGTCACGTGTCGAGACATAGTAGTTGGCTTCTCCCTCAGAGTGGGTGATGGGGAAACAGAACAAGAGCCCGAGACAGAAACCACAGTCCTTCATAGGCTGCTCTCAGAAGTAACACATCACTTGTCCTGTGCCCTGACGGTCACACAGGATAAGTGTGGGACAACACGGGGGGCACTGCACAGGGATGTGCACGTCAGGAGGTGGGGTCCCCAGGGCCATCTGGGAAGCTGTCTACTACACCTGCACTCCTAATGGAAGGACATGCTAACCTTCAGTAAAAACTTTATAAAACTATCCACAGACTCCAGGTTAATCCCTGATACACTGAGAGCATCTTTGTTTCCAGACAATGTCTAGTCTTCTTTTTCATGATTTTCGTTCAGCTTTATTAAGGTATAATTGACAAAAATTATGTACATTTAAGGTGTACAACTTGCTATTTATGACATACGTATACATTGCAAAGTGACAACCACAATCAAGCTAATTAACATATCACCTCACATAATTTAACTATAGTCACATTGCTGTATACTAGAAGTCTAGAATTTATTCATCTCACATAACTGAAATTTTATACCCTTTGACCAATATCTCCCTCTTTTCTCTTCCCCCCAGCCCTTGGCAACCATCATTCTACTCTCTACTTCTATGAATTTGACTATTTTAGATTTTACATATAAGCAATCATGCAGTATTTGTCTTTCTGTGTTTGGATTATTGCACTTAGCATAATGTCCTCCAGATTCATCCATGTTGTTGCAAATGGCAAGTTTTCTTCTTTTCTGAGGCTGAATAATATTCTACTATGTGTACACACACACGCACACACACACATATCACAATTTCTTTATTCAGTCATCCATTGACAGACATTTAGGTTGTTTTCATATCTTGACTATTGTGAATAATGCTTCATTGAATATGGGAGTGCACCTATCTTTTCAAGCTCCTGATTCCATTTTCTTTGGATATATACCCAGAAGTGGGATTGCTGGATCATACAGTAGTTCTACTTTTAATTTTTTGAGAAGCCCTTCTGTAGGGTAAATGCCAGACATAGACCTATTCCCCCTCCTTGAGCATACCAGAGTTCCCCCTCCTCCCTGGGAAACTACCCCTGGTCAAGGTAGTTACCCAAGGAAAGGCATGTCCCGGTTAAGACAAATGGAAGACTGGAGGAAGCAGGACCCTAAGTAAGTGAATTAGCATGCCTCCCCCTCCTCCCTGGGAAACTACCCCTGGTCAAGGTAGTTACCCAAGGAAAGGCATGTCCCCGTTAAGACAAATGGAAGACTGGAGGAAGTAGGACCCTAAGTAAGTGAATTAGCATGCTGGTGTTAAAGTACTCTGGCACCAGAAGAGTAGTGAGTAGATTAACTTATCTACTCAGCAAGATCTCCCACGTGCTCTGAATTATGTGAGCTAAGTGAGGGCCTATGCATAAGCAAGCAAATGATTTACACCCCTACTTTGACTTGTTCACTATGTAACTGTTGTACGTACTCCATGGTGGCATGGATATCCAGCTGGCCAGCCACCATCAGTGACTCCCGTAGTCTAATAAACCAATGTCTCTACCTGTTGAACTGGGTGAGTTTTTTGGAATAGGCAAGCACTATGCAAGTGCCCTCTCAGATTTGGGGTTCCTGTGGTACACCTCCATACCATTTTCCGTAATAGCTGTACCAATTTACATTCCCACCAACAGTGTACAAAGGTTCCCTTTTTCTTCACATTCTCACCACATCCTACTGTCTTTTTGATAATAGCCATTCTAACAGATAAGAGATTGATAGAGTTTGGATGTATTGTCTCCCAAAAACTCACATGGAAATCTGATCCCCAATGTGGCAGTGTTGGGAGCTATTTGAGTCATTGGATTAACGCTCTCTCTGGGGAGTGAGGGTAGTGAGTGAGTTCTCACTTTATTAATTCCTGTGAGAGCTGGTTGTTTAAAAGGACCCTGGCAACTCATCTCTCTCCCCCCCCCGCCCCTTGCTTCCTCTCACCATGTGATCTGCTTGTAACCACCGGCTGCCTGCCACTTTCCACCATGAGTAGAAGCCTGAAGCCTGTGCCAGAAGCGGCTTTCCCAGAACCATAAGCCAAATAAACCTCTGTTCTTTACAAATTGCCCAGCAGACTAATACAGATGTGATATCTCATTTTAATTTTAATTTTCACTTCCCTGATTATTATTTTTGTATACCTGTTGGCCATTTGTATATCTTTTTTGGTAAAATGTCTATTTATGCCCTTTGCCCATTTTTTAATAAAGTTATTTGCTTTTTGCTATTGAGTTGTATGAATTCC
>NW_007756887.1:0-207 GCF_000696425.1 Galeopterus variegatus | reverse complement strand
ATGTGGAAGATGGTATATATTCATTGGATAAACAGATCTTATTGATTAGTGCATTTGGGAACAAAATATGTTACAGTCAGGTAGAATGTTTGAGACCACCTAGCTGATGATTTTTACAGAGGAGATATACCAGGCTTGCTCCTGCTTGGAGACCTTTCCATGTTTTATTCCCTCTGCCTGGAATGTTCTTAACCCAGATATGCCTCT
>NW_007756886.1:5304-6082 GCF_000696425.1 Galeopterus variegatus | reverse complement strand
TATATTACATTAGTTGATTTTCATATGTTGAACTGTGCTGGCATTACTCAGGTAAATCGCATTTTGTCATGGTATACCTATAATTATTGTTTGTCCCTTCAGTTCTGTCAGTTGTTGCTTCATATATTTTGGGGCTCTGTTATTAGGTGCTGGTAACCTTTTGTTGTTGTTTTTTTTTTGTTTGATTTTAGGTAGAACTATTGAGTAGAGAGCTCTCCCTATGCTCAAACCTGAGAATTGAGAGAAGACACTAGAGAAGCACCAAGTACTCATGGACTTTACTAAACTAGTTGGGAGCCAGTATCTTCACACTTCCTCTACTCACCTTTAACTTTATACCATGGATTACTGTACAGTAAATGAAAAGTCATTGTGCACACATTGTGAGTAATGAAGTCAGATACAAAATGTACACATACTCCTTATGATTTCATTTATATAAAGTTCAAAAACAGTTAATCTATGTTGTTAGTACTCAAGATAGCAGTTACCTGTGAAGCCTGAGAATCATGGTGGGGACTGGAGTAAGAAGCCTCTGGGTGCTGGTAATGATCTCATCTTTAATCTGACTGCAGGTTACATAGATATAGTAAGTTTTCTGAAAATTCATTGAGATATAAACTTATGTGCACTTTTCCTTGTATAGTATACTTCAAAAGAAGAAAAATGGTAAAAGTCACCCTTTAGGAAACTACATGAAACTAATTCAAATGTGTAAAAATACTGAAAATAAAACAAATTGAACCCTGTCCTGTCCAAAGGTTGCAGATTCAAATTA
>NW_007756886.1:2942-3158 GCF_000696425.1 Galeopterus variegatus | reverse complement strand
GGAGTTACACCCTCTGGACAGAAGATCTCAGATTTCCACAAGTGGCAGCCACCAGCATGATATGATTATCCCCTCTACATTCACAACCACTCACAAGTTTCTCTCTTCTTCCCCTTGTCAGGGATGCCTGAGAAGAAACTCTTACAGTCTCAAACACCATATGAATTTTTTCAGGGAACTTAATACATTTTGTCATCAATAAATAGGGTCATGTGT
>NW_007756886.1:0-258 GCF_000696425.1 Galeopterus variegatus | reverse complement strand
AGGCACCTTTATATTATTCCTAATCTCAGGAGAAGAGTTTTCATTCTTTCACCATTTAATTTGATGTTAGTTGTAGGTTTTTAAAAATAAATTCTTTTTATCTGGTTAAGAATTTTTCCTCTTGTTAGTAGTTTTTGAGGGTTTTTACCATGGATTTTGTCAACTGCATATCCTGCACCTATTGAAATGAGTATTCGGGGTTTTTTCCTCATTATATTAATACAGTATATTACATTAGTTGATTTTCATATGTTGAAC
>NW_007756885.1:6531-7003 GCF_000696425.1 Galeopterus variegatus | reverse complement strand
ACAGTGCCATTGTTTAGGAAGTCTTCCCATTGGACTTTGCTTCAAGTTTGCCCATACAGTAAGTTTTGCAAGACATGTCAATTTTTTAAGAGGTCTGAACTTTGATTTTTTTTAACGTACACAATATAGAATTCAATTTATTTATTCAATTATTCAATAAGTCTTGAGTGCCTGCTCTGGGTTAGGCCCTGTACTACGTTCCAAGGACATACCTGTGAATAAGGTAAAGTCTTCGCTATCGTTGAGTTTGCATTGTATGAGGGGCTATAAAATTTAAACAGATAGTATATATCAAATGGTAGAAAGTGAAGATAAGTGTGCTTTTTTTCATTAAAAATGAATGCAGTATTTCACCTATAGCCTCAATAATCACTTTTCTTAAAATCACCAGAATAGGAAAACTTATGATTCAAAAATTTCAGCTCTTTGTGGGAAAAATAGTATTAAGGGCTATTGAGATCAGAATCAATCA
>NW_007756885.1:0-1479 GCF_000696425.1 Galeopterus variegatus | reverse complement strand
TGGACTGTCCCCTGACGGCCACATCTATGCTCCTGCCTGGCTTATTGAGCTCTCTGGTAGGCGTTCAGAGCTGCAAGGGTGACTCGAAGTCTGATTGATTTTTATGTGCATTGGGCATTTTGTTAATATGATTCAGGTTAATGGTGGTAACCACTGAAAATGTGTAATGCAACTTATAAGTTTAGCCTACCTGCTGTACCACAATTCTGTTTTTTTTTTTTTTCTTAAAAGATGACCAGTAAGGGGATCTCAACCCTTGGCTTGGTGTTGTCAGCACCACGCTCAGCCAGTGAGCAAACCGGCCATCCCTATATAGGATCCGAACCCGTGGCCTTGGTGTTATCAGCACCGCACTCTACCAAGTGAGCCATGGGCTGGCCCTCACAATTCTGTTTTAACAGTAGTAAAAATCTTGCATCTTTTTAAATATATATTTTTTTGAAAGGGTGTGTTTATTAAAGGAAAATAATTTTGCTAAGTTATAGCTCATACCACATTTTAAATTTAGGTTTTGAGAAATCGAGTAGAAAGCAGTTGCCTCCCAAATGACATGTAAATCAAAGGTGAGGAGTGTCTTATGTTGGGAGCTGCCAGGTTTGTATCCTTCTGATCCAGCTAAGGGCTTTCACTTGGTCCCCTTGGGGGTCACCAGTGGGTCTGTCTCTGGGACTAGACTCTGCTTGACCTGGAATGACCTAGACCAAGGGTCAAGAACTACTTACTGCCCATGGAACGAATACAAACTGCTTCTCTTTGGGTATGGCCCACCAGCTGAGGATAGTTTTTACATTTTTAAATGGTTGGAAAAAAAAAATCAAGAGAGGAATATTATTTCATGCCCCATGAAAATTATATGGAATTCAGATTTCAGTGTCTAAGAATAAAGTTTGAATTTCATCAATAAAAAATTTGCAGAAATTGGTTTTCTCTCTCATTATGTAAGTACCTCCCTAATGGCCTTCGTTTTGCCTCATGGCCCACAAAGCTTACATTCTTTACTGTCTGGCCCTTTACAAAAAAAATTGTGCCAACTTCTGACAGACAGCAATGATTTCTAGTCTTTTTTGTAGCTCCCAAATTCTTTCATTAAACCAAATCCTTTGGGGGAAGCCTGGTTTACAAAATAGATCAACGATGAAGCGGTTGGAGTGGGAGGGGGTGGTCTGAGCCTGGTGGCCTTGAACCCAGCCACACTTCCACACCACAACCCCTGGGAAAAGGCTGCCTTAGTTGAGAAACTGCTTTGATTCAGGCTTGTAAATACCCGTCCATAGTCCCTTTTTCTCTTCCAAAAATCCAAAGAGCCCTGAAAAACAATTTTTTTTTTTTTTGTAAATTTACAGTAAACTTATTTGGTGGCGAAACTTGACCTTATCCGACTTGAGTCTATTTACTGTCCCTGTTTCTCCTCTCTAGTGTGAATAAGATATTTTCACGGAAGAATAAATGTCTTTGTTACAGGACATCACCCCAAATCCC
>NW_007756884.1:6678-7003 GCF_000696425.1 Galeopterus variegatus | reverse complement strand
TATGGAATCAACCTAGTTGTCCATTGATAGATGAATGGATAAAGAAAATGTGGTATATATATACACAATGGAATACTACTTGGTCATGAAAAAGAATGAAACCCTGCCATTTTCAGCAACATGGATGAGCCTGGAGGACATTAGGCTAAAAAAATAAGTTATGCACAGAAAGGTAAATACTGCATGTTCTCACTCATATGTGGGAGCTAAAAAAATAAAATAATAAGCTGAACTTTTAGAAGCAGAGAGTAGAACTGTGGTCCATAGAAGCCAGGAAGGAGAGGGAAGAGGGGAATAATAAAAGATTGGTTATTGGACATAAAAG
>NW_007756884.1:3631-3883 GCF_000696425.1 Galeopterus variegatus | reverse complement strand
TCAGCGGTACTAATGGAATGGGAAGTGTCTGTTACGTGGAAATAATTAATGCCCCAAAAGATGGTGAGAAAGCTTGCTTTTGTTGTAATGGTTAGAGAATATTACTATTTTAATTAATGTCTGAAACTTCTTATTTACATTTCTCACATTCTATCAATTGACTCACCAAAAAGCTTTTGTTTATTTTTTTAATTTTTTATTTTGTCAATATACAATGTAGTTGATTATTATGTCCCATCACCAAAACCTCCC
>NW_007756884.1:0-1432 GCF_000696425.1 Galeopterus variegatus | reverse complement strand
TGAATTTGTATATTACTTTGGGTAGTATAGTAATTTTCACTATATTGATTCTTCCAATCCAAGAGCATGGGATGTCTTTCCATCTTCTAATTTACCCTTAACAGATACATTCAGTTGATCTTAATTCCAGCTCATCTTTTATTGACAGATAGGTACAATGATAATGTTTAAGCATAATTGATAACAATTAATACTGTAAATCTGGAGTCAGATTGCCTGGATTCAAATCATGAGACTCTTCGAAGTTTTGTGGCATTCAGAAACTCTGGAGTCAGATTGCCTGGATTCAAATCATGAGACTCTTAGAAGTTTTGTGGCATTCAGAAACCTACTAAATTTCTTTCTAGTGAGTGTTTTAATCTTTAAAATAGGCATAAAACCACTAACTCTGATGTCAAGTAATTAGTGGTTTATTAGGGCTAGGTGCAAAGGTGAGGTGGTGTTGGGAGCTAGATAGAAGGTATATTGTATTTTTGGAGGTGGCAACTGTATTCTAAAATTCACTATAGTGATGACACACATACCTGTGATTTTATTAAAGCATTGAATTGTTCACTTTAAATGGGTGAATCGTATGGTATGTACAATATACAGCTGTTAAAAAAAACTAACTTGTGTCTCATTAGTTTCTTCACCAGAACAACTTTTATTCTTGACAAACAGTTCCATTGCTCTTCCCATACATCATCTGTTGACTTCTGAAGGTGTCTCCAATTTATGCTTTGAAGCTGTCTTATGCTTCTTGTAGATAATCAATTTGTGAATCTCTTCATCCACTTTCTAGGGCCTTCTCTCTATTCTTTTTTATCCCCACTAACTACATTTTCTTTTCTCATGTAATGGGGCAATTATGTATTTACTTGATGAAGGTGTCTGACCACTATATTTAGTACCTGAATTCTCACGTAAATCTTACTGAAGAGTCTGAAGAAAAGAATGGAGTCCTCTTCTAACATCAGGGTGGTCAAGGTACTTGCAGTTACATAGGTCCTATTACATGTAGTACAAGTGTTATCTCTACACGTTATTCTAGAAATTTTATGCTCATTGTAAAGTATAAAAAGTATACTATCAAACAGTGTTTGATATTTTTCAAATATCTTAATTTTAAAATAAATTATCCAATTTATTTAAAATTTTTTGATTTGGCTACTCCAATATTTAAAAAGATTCAAAAAATATTAAAAACTTGCTTGACTGGCTCTATTAGATAAGCTTTTCTTGATAGCTCAGGGAAATGATGATGAATGTAAAATACCTTAACTGGTTGAAGCTACACATGCCATTGCACAGCTATGTTTCCTTTTACTAAATTTACTTATGGATTTTTCTTTTTATTCAAGCATTTGATTTATTGAATCAGTAAGTCCATAAATGCCTATTATGCTTTGAATATGTGTGAGAAGGTCATGGCTCTTGAGTTTGAGGAATG
>NW_007756883.1:4671-7003 GCF_000696425.1 Galeopterus variegatus | reverse complement strand
GGAGTCATCCTGGCTCGAAAACCCACAGCCAAGGAACAACTTTCAAGACACCTGTGCTGCTTTTCTTGGATCCCAGGGAGAGCAGGTGCAACGAGCCCGCCTCGTGCTCCATGGCTAGAGTCATGAGACGAGCAGACGCAGCTGTGAGTGTGGACAGGAAGACTCCTGTGCCCCAAGGTCCGAGGCCCCCGTTTCTAGGGGTGGGCCCATCTGTACCCTGGGGGACCAGGGCCTTGTCTCAGTCCCCTCTCTTCCACTCACAGGGTGTGCACATTGGAGGAGCTCGAGAAGTGTTGAACCAACTTATGCGGCTCAGTCACTAGGCATTTGGAAACTTACCTGTGCATGCCACCCCTGTCTAACTGTGTCCCACCAAGGGTCCCCGATCAGTGCCCCAGGAACCTGGGCCTCGTGCTCCATGGCTAGAGTCATGAGACAAGCAGATGCAGCTGTGAGTGTGGACAGGAAGACTCCTGTGCCCCAAGTTCCGAGGCCCCTGTTTCTTGGGGTGGGCCGGGGACCAGGGCCCTGTCTCAGTCCCCTCTCTTCCACTCACAGGGTGTGCACATTGGAGGAGCTCAAGAAGTGTTGAACCAAGAGGTGGCACCCAAATGGCTTATGCGGCTCAGTCACTAGGCATTTGGAAACTTACCTGTGCATGCCACCTCTGTCTAACTGTGTCCCACCAAGTGTCCCCGATCAGCGCCCCAGGAATCTGACTGAAGAGCAGCCTCTGTAGACAGGGCAGGTCTCTGAGGATAGGCCTGAGCAGCAGGTCTTGTCTGAGATGAGAGCAGAAAGCCAGTCGGGCTGCTGATACTGTTGAGCGTGGAGAGGCTGGAAGCACCTGCCCCTGCAGCTGGAGCAATATCAGGACCAACACGGAGACCCTGGCCACTAGGGCTTGTCCTGGGACCCAACCATGGTGGGAGAGGTCTATGTGCTGACCATCTCTGCAAAGCACATGTTGAGGGCTGTGTCTAACACGTTGCTCCCTAGAGGTTGTGGCCAGAGCAGAGAGACGTAGGGGACTCAACTCAGCAAGGCCTCTTTGGCGTGGGTGTCTTCATGGTTGGCTGGTTTGAGGTGCTATTCTTTACTGGAAAGGGCACTTGATCACAAGTTTTGACCATGCCTTGTGGCAGCTCTATAAAATTTATAAAATACATCCTTTCCCTCCCTGAGCCCCACTGTCTGCAGATGGGGCTGATTTGAGGATCTAGTAAATAATATCTGCCACATTGTTTTTCATTTGTTATAATAATTTGTTAATTTGTTTATTATGATTCTTGATTTGTCCTTATTGATTTACAGTGAGAATAGAAAGAGTATTGAGGAGAAGGTTGATTAGACAGATACTCAAGAATAGGAAACACCCACCTAGGATATTAAGATCATTGAATTAAGGGAATTCTCAATTGTATCCTTCTTTTCTATTTCTCCAAAGATTCTTGCCCCACTGAGAAGTCAGCTCCTCTGCGCCCTGGTTTGCTCCCGTGGTGATATCTTCCAGGGCAGCCAGATCCCATGCTGGTGTGCAGAGAATTGCTCTTTCAAGAGGCTGTGAGAACTGCCTAAGGTGGGTTAACTCAGAGACCTGCTCTCCATCCACATTCTTCTGCATTGGAAGTGATGACAGGAACTGGGTCACATTCATCTCAATTTTAGCTAAACGCCAGTAGATCCATCTCCTACTCTGCCTCCGTCGGTTCACCTGCCCTACCCTCTTAATGGGCTCCATGAGTCTTGTGTCTTCACTCTGTGGAAAGAGTTGCTGTTAAAATAACCAGGGATGGTGACTTTCCCGATGAGTTTTCTTGGCCCCTCAACAGCTCCCTGCACTGCAGAGAAGACCTTACTTGGTGGAGAGTCTCTTCCTGGCATCGGGTGACTCAGCCCACCTTCCTGCGTCCCTCGGCTGCCCTTTCTCCCTCTCCAGACCCTCCCTCCTTGCTCAGGCCACTACATACCCAAGACCCTCAAGGCTCCTTCTCCCCGTTTATGTCCTCTCTCCAAGAAGTCCATCTGCATCCATGACTTTAATTGCCACTTACAATCAAATCATGTTTCTATCTCCACCCAGACTCATATGCACCTAACAGCCTATTGGGCGCAGATGTTCACACTCAACATATTCAGAAAATTAATTCTCCATCTCCTCCAACCCTGATGCTCCCCAGCATTTTCTTTCTTATGAAACGTCTCCACCAGAACTCTAAAATCCATTGCAAACTCCTCTCTCACTTTCCTCCATCCACAGAAGGTAATCCTGCACCGGCCCCTGGAGATTTTACCTACTCTCTGTCTCTGCCAGATCTCCATCAAAGCTGTC
>NW_007756883.1:3293-4225 GCF_000696425.1 Galeopterus variegatus | reverse complement strand
GCACCGGCCCCTGGAGATTTTACCTACTCTCTCTCTCTGCCAGATCTCCATCAAAGCTGTCTGGTCCAAGCCATTGCCACATCCTTCCCTGGGATGGGTGACCTCTGACATACCACCTCTCCGTGTCCACTCTCGACCCCTCTCACTCAGCAGAGAGGTCCTTTAAAAAGTCAAAACTGATCGTGTTGTCTCCCTCCTTAACATCCTTCCCATCATTAGGGACTTTTAAATGACTTCCATTGTTCTTGGGAAAAAGGCCACAGTTCTGCATGTGGCCGTAAGTCCCTGTGCGCCTCCCTGAGGGGGTCGCTTGGCTCAATCACACATACTCATGGTGTGGAGCACATGGCCTTGGCACAGCTGATTATGTGAGGATTCGGTCACTGTCTGCTGTCTCCCTCATGGGTTCTGTCTCCCTCGTGAGGTCTGTCTTGCTGATATCTGACCCCTGTGCCTCGCACTATGCCTGGTCCGGAATTAGTGTTCAAATCCATACTTACAAATAAATGAATGAATAATTATATTAGAGGTTTCGCTACCTCTGTATATCCCCAATCAAGAGTGCACTGTTTAACCTGAACACCCCAGGCCCATGCCAGACACCCCAGAAAAGAAATCAGAAGGCGGCTGCCAGCTCTGTGAAGAGCTCTGCTCTCTGGGGGACCAGCGTGGTCGTGGGTCATCGCTCACTGGGCACAGAAAGCCTCCTCCCTCCAGAGGACCCTGGAGACCCCAGCCTTCGTCCCCTCTGCTGCCAACCCCACCAGGCTCCGGCTTAGACCGTGAAACATGCCTGTCTTCATGGGCACCATAAGTTACGCTCTCTGCCTCTGGTCCCCAGCATGAATTCAGATGTCTCAGTGCCCAGCGTGCTATCGTGCTTTGTTTCTCTTTATCTCCATTTATGTTTAGCTGGATGATCTGCCTCACTT
>NW_007756883.1:1846-2730 GCF_000696425.1 Galeopterus variegatus | reverse complement strand
GCTATCGTGCTTTGTTTCTCTTTATCTCCATTTATGTTTAGCTGGATGATCTGCCTCACTTTGAGTCTGCAATTGTGCTTTTCAACTGGAATGTGTTTATGAGAAGGACAGAGTTCAGTGTGACTGTAAATTTGTGGCTTAACATAAATGTCGGTTGGTTAAGTCAAGTCCACAATTGCTTTCATAGGAGCAGTGCCTCAAAAACCAAGCCACTGACATTTTTTAAAGAGTGATTTGGGGTCTAGGCCTGTGAGTGGGGCACGGAGTTATTGGAAAAGGTGCACGCAGTGGGGAGAGGAGCGGGCAGAGACTGAGGAGACCAGAAGCGCTGTCATCGTGGCAGAGGGCAGGTGTCCGGCCGCTTCAACCCCCGCCATGCTCTGAGCCTGAGGACGTGGAAGTTCATCACGCATCAGCTCTGGGTGGAGAGAGGAGGCTTGTTCCGTTCATCCTCCTAAACAGAGGGATGTTGTTACCCAAGACCCAGAGCTCCCTCGGGACAGGCATCGCCAAGAGAACCAAGCAGAACACTCGCCCGAGTCCTTGTGGGCATCCTCTCTGCTTTTCCTACTCGTCCACAGCAGGAAGAGGGCTGGGAAACAATGGTGGAAGAGGTCAGTGGAGGCAGAGAGGGAGGACAGGAAGGGGGTCCCAGACCCACGGAGCGCACCTGCACCTGCCCCCGGGCCAGAGCATTTCTAGAGGGTGGAGGAAGCTCAGAGACACGCAGGTCGTCCTCGCACTGAACTCTCACCTCTATTTCTTCCACACTTTCTCACTGATAAGATGTGAAACAAATAGCAAACGGCAGAAGAACATGCCCGTGCCCTCAGTCTCCGCTCCTTGACCACGGTCCATTCTCCTAATGAACGTGTTACTAGAAC
>NW_007756883.1:0-204 GCF_000696425.1 Galeopterus variegatus | reverse complement strand
GCGCCGCCGCGCTTCCCAAGCGGCGCACTATCCAGTGCGCCACCGGGCCGGCCCAAAATCTGAGTTTTATGAATTAACCCCCACTGTCATCAGAACTATGACTGAAAATGACTGTCTCAACTCTACTGACCGGAGCTCTCCCGGCCTGGGAGTTGGAGGCAGACCACCCTCCCTCTGACTCCCCAGGCAGGGATCTCCCAGTTT
>NW_007756882.1:6511-7004 GCF_000696425.1 Galeopterus variegatus | reverse complement strand
TTGCTTTTCCCTCTTGTTCTCCTACAAACAAACAATCCAAGAAACTGAGTGTTCACTTTTTTAGAACCAGATGCTCATTTACTCCTGGTGTTGGTTGTCCCTGCCAGTCAATGAACAGGACCTACAGTAATCCAGCCTGCCTAGGTAAATATGGCACACCGACACCCGAGAATGTCATCTGGCCATTCCTCACCATACACTCTTGCCACACCACAAGCGGATGGCTAAGTAGTTCGTGCCCCAACTACGATCTATCTGGAAGCTCTTACAATCTTGAGTTTTAAAGTTATGTATTCTAGACCATCAAAATGTATAGCAGACCATGTATAATTGAGTTTTGCCATTCATTTCAGCTTGTAAAATCCCCATACATAATTGTCCATGATCATTATGAGGTGTCAGAGAGCTAGCATGAAGTTTTGTGTCCATGAAACATTCACCAGTACCACAGATAGCTGTCACTCTGGTTTTTACACAGAAAATGATTCTCTCT
>NW_007756882.1:0-2332 GCF_000696425.1 Galeopterus variegatus | reverse complement strand
AGTTCTATCACTAACTTAGAGAAAACCTATGATTACATAGTTATTCAACAAAAAATTCATCGAAGTTTGCTTCCACTATGTTCAAGGCTATAGGAGAGACGTATGAATAAGAGCTAACATTTAGTGCATGCTTACTGTGTGCCAGGCACTGTTCCAAGCACTTTATTCCTGTTATCCTGTGCATCACATCAACCTTACAGGGTAGGAACAAGTTTTACAATTGCTATCAAATGAGGAAACAAAGGCACAGAGGTATTGTATTAGTCCGTTTTGTGTTGCTATAACAGAAATACCTGAGACTGGGTAATTTATAAAGAACAGAGGTTTATTTGGCTTATGATTCTGGGACAGCTGCATCTGGCATGGGCCTCAGGCTGCTTCTACTCATGGTGGAAAGTGGCAAGCAGCCGGCGGGTATAAGCAGATCACATTGTGAGAGGAAGCAAGAGAAAGGAAGAGAGAGAGAGAGAGAGGAGATGTGAGGGTCCTTTAAACAACCAGCTCTCGTGGGAACTAATACAGTGAGAACTCACTCACTACCCCTCCTCCCCCAGGGAGAGCATTAATCAGTTCATGAGGGATCCTCCCCCATGACTCAATCAGTTTCCAACACTGCCACATTGAAGATCAAATTTCCACATGAGTTTTGGAGCGGACAACACATCCAAACTCCATCATGTGTTAAATAATTTATGCATGATGACATGCCATGGAGCCACACTCGCCGTATTGAAGATCCAACTCTAGGGCCCTGTGGCTGATGCGGTGCCGTAGTGCCCATGGGGACAAGAGGAAGACCAGGGCCAGCTCTGCCCAGAGAGCCTAGAAGGGATGCCCAGAGCAGTTGACCGCCCTGCTGCATCTCGTGGGGATGGTGAGGAGTTTCCCAGTTAGAGAAGGGGCTGGTACCCCAGCATGTGGAAAGGTACAAAGGTTTAATGTTCGTCATTTAATCAATGCAGGGCTATGAAAGGCTTACCCCCCGCCCCCACCCAAGGCTTTTAAGATAGAGGATTATCATTATCAACACTGTGGGTTGGGCCTGCCCGGTGGCGCACCGGATAGTGCGCCGCTTGGGAAGCGCGGCGGCGCTCCCGCCTGAGGGTTTGGATCCCACATACAGACCAGTTCCCGCTCACTGGCTGAGTGAGGCGCGGGAGCAACGCCGAGGGTTGCGATCCCGTTGCCGGTCCCCGGTCCGGTACGGGGGCAACACTGAGGGTTGCGATCCGTTGCCGGACATGGAAAAAAGACAGAAAAAAAAAAAAAAAACTGTGGGGTTTTTTTTTTTTTTTTTTTTTTTTTAAAGATTACTGTGGAGAACTCATGCGATTTATTTTGGGCTCTTTCAGTTATGCACACAGAAGCAAGTTCATCCCCATGATTCTTGGGGATCATGAATGTGATGCTTCAGAAGGAGATATAAAGGGTTCCACTGTTATCTTCTTGTAGAACCATGCCCTAGTGAGTTGTGTTTCCATTAGGGCAGCTCTCTCTCCCCAGATCCGCATGTATACTTACAGATTGTAGGATAATCTTACAGACGTAACTGTGCTAAGCAGGGGTTTGCAAGTGTGGAGTTCAGGTGTGCGGACTGAGAGGGGACTCTGGGGTTTGATCCTTTCTCCACCTGTGCTGTGGGCAAGACTGGAAAGCAGACTGGAAGGCCAGCATATATGGGGGAGCTGTCAGGGTGCCCCAAGAGGGGAAATCAAGAAGCAAACCAGAAATGAGGGAGATTTTTCAGGACAAGAAAGTAGCTGGAGGTTTTCATATATTTTAATAGTTTAAGAACACATTTTCGTTGTGTTCTGTTTTCATCAAACATTTATTGACTATCAACTCTGCCAACTACCAGGCTCAGCTCTGAAAATGAATGACACATTTGAGAACTGAGGGAACTTCGCTTAAAAAGGGCGGGGGGCAAGCTCTTGGCTCTATTTCTCATGCCACTAATTTTTGGTGGTTATGTGTGGGGCTGACAAGCATCATGTCCAAGCATTGCTGATTGGAAACCATGACGATAGGTGATGGGTGAAAAAACCCAGAGAAATTAAGAAAAAACAAAGGATGATGAGAAAAGGGTGCCATGACTCTATTTCTCTCTTAAAAATATATCCTGGACATGTCTGTCAGGCAGACACAGGGCTTTCCATACCCAACTCTCCCTTCTAGATAAAATTGACCTGCCCACAGCTTTTGCTCAGGGAAGCTGCCCTGGGCTGGGTGGGGCAGGGTTGACCACGGTTGTATAAGAGGGACCTGAGGATTTGCTCCAACGGCAGTACCTTGAGGTGGCCTGAAAGGATGGTTCTGGGTGACAGGGACTGTG
>NW_007756881.1:5602-7004 GCF_000696425.1 Galeopterus variegatus | reverse complement strand
ACTGGAACAGGCCTGAATGTGCAAGGAAAGCAGGGAGGAAGAAGTTTCCAGGGCTTTAAATATACAGGCCATGGTCAGTCTCTGTGCTGTCCAAAGCCATGATAGCAAAGAGTGGGGTATCGAAGGGTTGTAGGAAGGGGATTTATTGTCCTACTGTGGGGCCAGGTGCTGCACTGGGTGGCTCACAAACCTTATATCAGTCAAAAACAGAGGCAAGGAGTTTCACCTTTGGGTTGGACAAACCTAAGTTTGAATTCCAAGTCTGCCATATATTCATGACCATGAACAAGTTACTTAAACCCAATGAATATCAGTTTCTTAATCTGTAAAACTGGAATGGGAATAGCTACCTTACTGTTTTGTGTAGGATTAAATAAATTCATTTAGACATTATCCCAACAATAGTCAAGAGATAGTTGAATACATACATGAATTTTCAGTGGTATATATATATATATATATATAAAACCACAGCAAAGAAAACAGATAAAATTCCTTCCTTCATGGGCCTTATATTTTAGTGAAAGGAGAAAGAAAATAAACAAATAAATACAAGGATGCTTCAAAAAGTTCGTGGAAAAATGGAATAAAAAGACTATCTGGAGGGAAGTGCCAGCTCCTGTGGCATGCTCTGCCAAGGTGAGCCGAGGAGGCCCACGCTCAGGGTTCATTCTACTGCCACAGATTCTGGAGCAGGACCCAAGGTCGTATAATATAGCCACCACCACACCTATTGTCAAGCAAGGACAATTCACCACCACAGTAGCAGCCAGGGCCACTCTATAGGTAACCCACTGCTCACTCAACCACTCTGGTATAAGAAGAGTCCAGTAAAGCCTTCAAATAGAGGAAAAAATCTTTATCCTCATAGCCAACCTCAGGGTAATAGAAGACACAAACCCTCTACCAAAGAACCAAAAGTCAATGAAAAAATACTAGAAGTACAAATAAACAAGAAGATATAACACCACTGAAGGAATACAGTAATGTTCAAATTTCAGATTTCATGAAACAGGGAATCCTTGAAATGTCTGAAAAAGAATTCTGAACAATGATCTTAAGAAAACTCAAAGAAATAAAAGAAGACTCAGTTAGAGAACACAATGAAACAAGAAAAAAATATCCAGAATATGAGGGAGGAAATTTACAAAGAAATTAATACCTTAAAAAAGAGTATAGCAGAACTCCTAGAAATGAAAGATTCACTCAATAAGATAAAAAACACAACAGAGAGCTCGAACATCAGGGTAGGGCAAGCAGAACAAAGAATTTCAGATCTTGAAGATGGTCTTTTTGAAATAACCCAGGCAGACAGAAAAAAAAAAAAAAAAGAAAAGAAAGAAAAAGAATTAAAAATAATGAGGAAAATCTAAGAGAGATAGCAGACAACCTCAAGCACTCT
>NW_007756881.1:0-264 GCF_000696425.1 Galeopterus variegatus | reverse complement strand
GGAAGTGCCAGCTCCTGTGGCATGCTCTGCCAAGGTGAGCCGAGGAGGCCCACGCTCAGGGCTCATTCTACTGCCACAGATTCTGGAGCAGGACCCAAGGTCGTATAATACAGCCACCACCACACCTATTGTCAAGCAAGGACAATTCACCACAACAGTAGCAGCCAGGGCCACTCTACGGGTAACCCACTGCTCACTCAACTACTCTGGTATAAGAAGAGTCCAGTAAAGCCTTCAAATAGAGGAAAAAATCTTTATCCTCAT
>NW_007756880.1:6331-7004 GCF_000696425.1 Galeopterus variegatus | reverse complement strand
TGACATCTTCCATATTTCTATTTAACATGCTGAATTTTCTTCTCCCTTCTTGAGCATGTGGAATAGAGTCATAATAACTCTTTTAATGTCATTGTCTAGAATTTCTATTATCTGTATCATTTCTGGGTCTGTTTCTATTGATTAATTTTTTCTCTTCATAATAGGTTGTATTTGCCTGCTGTTTCATACCTAATAATTCTTGACTGGATAATAGACATTGTAAGTTTGTTGTATATTTGGTACTTCCTATAAATATTCTAGAGCTTTGTTCTGGGACACGGTTAAGTTTTTTGAAAACAGTTATGCTATGAAAACTCTACTCTGAGTAATTCTTGGATTGAATTACAATGGTTTTTACTTTGGCCGTGGAATACAAATAATTCCTGCCCTTGTATAAGACCCCTGGATTATTTCCTCTGTTTTTTACTTACAATTCTTTTCTTGCTCTCAGGTATTTCTATCATATGCATGTGATTATCATGCACCAGAACTCAGCTGATTATCAGAGGGAGACTCTACGTAGATCTTCAGTCTCTGTTATTCTGCCCTACAAACTCCAGCACATTGGCCTCCAAAAACACCCTGCTTTGTCACTTCAACTCAGGAAGATTGCAAGGTTCTGCCATATCCCTTTTTTCCTGTTTTTTGATCTGGAAATTATTCCTAGGTAGTA
>NW_007756880.1:0-817 GCF_000696425.1 Galeopterus variegatus | reverse complement strand
AGACTGAAAGTAAGAGTGGCCTCAGAGAGCTTGCATTTAAAGATATCATGGACCACTCTCTTTCTCATTATTTCATCTTGGAAATACAGTTTTTCAGTGAAAACGATAGATAGGAATCTACCAAAATGAAAAAACCTTCTGAATTCCAGAAGAAAGCAATTCTGGGTTTCCCTCTTTCTTTAACAAAGACACCTGGTGATAATTATATACACATACACACACACACAGACACACATCTATACACACACACATACTTTTCACAAAGAATGAAAACAAGTTTATTTATTTGGGTTTGGGAAGCAAAAAAGAAATATAGCCAAATATCTTCCCTTCATTCTCCCATACAAGGTCCAAAGGAGGATACTCTCATGAATCAGCATTCTTTTCCTTGGGATGGATGTGATATTATTGGCCTCTCTTGGACTTCAACTCAGTTGTGTGCTTTCCCCTATTTTCTGTCCTGGGGAGAGATGAAAGTGTAGCATTGAGTCTCTGTGCAGCAGCATCCAAGTACTATGTCTAGAATCCCAAAATCCTAGCCTAGGTCTGTGAGCTGGTTCAGATCTTTGTGATGATCATAACTCCCTATCCTGAGTGATGTGTAGGAGTTATGTGATCTTGTTATTGCTGTGGGCATGGCAAAGGATCCCAAACAAGTCCGAAGTCCATATTCTTTGGTGTCAATGGTTGGTTTTGAAATATAAAAGTCACCAATGGCTCATAAAGAGATGATCAGAAGTATACTTATGGATAGTATATTTCCAGTAGCAAATAGCACCATCATATCATTTTGGTGTCTGGAATAGCAGTGCGCTAC
>NW_007756879.1:6577-7004 GCF_000696425.1 Galeopterus variegatus | reverse complement strand
TTTAATATTTTTCTCTTCCACCTGCCTGTAACTGCTCATGAAGACAGAGAGGAAATGAGGCTAAATAATTTACCCAACATTATACTGTTAGTAATGAGGAATCCAGGATTTTCACTAGTTTTTTTCTGTCTCTCATGCCTGAAAACTTACCTAAAATATGTTATGGCCTATGAGTAAAACCTAACAGTTTCACTGAGACTGGTGTCATCTGACTTCATCAACATTCTTGACAATTAGTTAAGTAAGTCAGGATTGATTGAGAAGGCCCATGGAGGTGCCATCAGTGGGTGAGATAGGCTGGGTGTGCACAGGCAGCTTTGTGGCAAACCAGCTAATCCAGCTGTCTGACATGACCAGCTGCTACATAGCTCCAGTCAATGGTAAACACTTGACAGAGCAAAACAGAGTGCCCTATACTTCTTTTATT
>NW_007756879.1:0-959 GCF_000696425.1 Galeopterus variegatus | reverse complement strand
GTGTGTGTGTGTGTTAAGTCCTAACTTCAAGAAAGGCATGACTTTAGAACTTCAGATCTATGGGGATTTTGTAGATAACTATGAGAGCAATAATGAAGGTGATGCTTTGCACATATGCTGAACTCCCAGCATGTTATAAATCATTTTCACATCCATTATGTTATTTTATTCTTTCTCCACCTCTCTGAGAAAGGAAGCCAGCTAATGTCATGCACATCTTACTGAGGGGAAACTGAAGCACAAAGTGTAGGGGGGGAGGAGGAGGGGAATGGAGGTTGAGGAAAATTGGGTGGGGACACGGGGTACAAACGCAGCTTGTGGTAATGAGCGTGCTGCCACTATGAATCTGGCCTTCACATCTTGGGCACCAGGGGTGACAGTCAGCCTTGTATTTCATGAATATTCATAACCAATAAAAAAGGGAAGGGATAACAGGATTGGAAAAAGGTAATGAAGCAAGTTAGAGACAGGTCTGNTAGAAATTTTGAAACACAAAATCTAAAAGTTACCTAACAAAATCAAAACCTAACAAAAACAGCAATAAATCTAATGAAAAAAGTGCAGGACCTGTACACACCTGCTTGAAGTCACTGGAGGATGATTCCAGGCCGTTTGGCTACAGATTTTCTGCTCTTCACCATCATATTATACTGTGGTTTAAGCTCAAAGGGTTTTTTTAATTGTTTTATATAAAAATATTAAGTAAACAGTAGTAGAGATGGTAGTTAATTATGGTAAACATAGTAAAGTCCTAAGTTTTGGGGTTATAGTACATTGGACCGTGAAAGAATAATTATTCCTTCCTGGTAACAAAGTTCCAGAAAGAGCTAGGTGGAGGGTTAATAAAATAACTCATCACAATTTAAACTATATATTTTTTTGTTTTTGCTTAGACTCGTTTAATATTTTTCTCTTCCACCTGCCTGTAACTGCTCATGAAGACAGAGAGGAAATGAGGC
>NW_007756878.1:6572-7004 GCF_000696425.1 Galeopterus variegatus | reverse complement strand
CTTTACCTGAGGGGAAGAAAGGGACTTGCCCTCTAGTTTACCAAGCTCCAATTGGTAGCCCAAGCTCAGAAAGACATGCTTCCGGTAGCTTCTTTTGCAGAAGCTTGCCCAGGCCATGTCCTTCTACAGACCAGCCCCAGCACAGCCCAGGCCCTAGAGGGACACGATCCTGGAGAAGTTGGCTTGCAAAGGGGAGTGTCAGGAAGAAGGGATTGGGGACAGGGCAGGCCTAACCCTGAAGTCATGGAGTGTCTTTGGGTCAGAGAGAAGCCCATATCAAAACAAATGGGCTGGGGAAGAGGATGCAGACCCATGAAGGGGCCTGGGCACACCTCATTTTATTCATGACCTTGTCCAGCACTAGCCCCACATTCACTCACACATGGATTCTTCCTGTACATTTTCTCCCAAGGCAGGGCTGTCTTATGTTCG
>NW_007756878.1:2284-5595 GCF_000696425.1 Galeopterus variegatus | reverse complement strand
GACCGGCAAGGGATCGCAACCCTCAGTGTCGCGCCCATACCGGACCAGGACCGGCAAGGGATCGCAACCCTCGGTGTTGCCCCCGCACCTTGCTCAGCCAGTGAGCAGCTGGTCTGTATGTGGGATCCGAACCCTCGGCGGGAGCGCCACCACGCTTCCCAAGCGGCGCACTGTAGCAGTGCGCCACCGGGCTGGCCCATTGTTGTTTTTATTTGATAAAAATATGTATGTTCAATGCAGAAATTTAGAAGTTACAAATAAGCAAAAAAGAAGCAAAATTAAGTCACTTATATTCCTAACACTTAGAGATAAGTTCTATAAAATCCTTTCAGATTTTTTCTGTTCATGTAAACATATTTAAAATATATTTTCCAATAAATGAAATCAGAAAATAACACCCCATTTTGTGACCCCAAATTGTAATTTATCAAGATACCAAGAACATACTTCTATGTTAAATTTATAACCCCATTCTAATTTTTATTCACTAATTTGGGTTCCACTTAATGGCTATTGTTAAATAAAAATTATAGGAGGCCAATGTTTCAGACTAAGTTTCGGCACTAAACCCCAAAAGACCAGACTAAAAATCAAAATGGAGTCACCCATGCTAAGAGCTCCAGGTCACCAAACCCAAACTAAGCTGTTGTCTGACCTTCCCAGAAATCAGGAGAGAGAGTTAACAGTCCACTTCATAAACAGGCCAATTTAAATATTCGGTAGGGATGATTGTGAATTTTCTTCTGCTTTAATCCTTACGCAAAAAGGATAGCTTGAAGTAATCTAATGTTAGTCAGTTATTTTTCTATTGTTCTGTCCCCTGTCCCCACCTCACAAGGAAAGTAACTTTGAAATGACCGATCACTTTTTGTTCTTTGTTCCTGCTTTCTTCAGCCCTTTTTTTGTATATAGAGCCAAACTCTTTTGCTCAGCTTATTGGAACACTTACTCTATTGAATGGAATGAAGTGTTTCCTGATTCTAGAACCTCAATTAAGCTGATTGAGATCTTTAAATTTGTTGTAATTTTGTCCTTTGACATTGTATATGCCCAAAATTATTTCACCAATCTCTTATTGTTACACATGTAAGTAGTTTTCAAACTCTTGCTATTTTAAAGTGTGGTACAGTGAATATTCCATTACATCATTTTTGCGTGCTTATCTGATTATTTTCCATGGAATAAATTACTAGAAATGGAATTGCTGGGTGCAAAGGTATACACTTATATGGTCTTTGGTAATTATTTCCAAAAGGCACCTGAAAGGTCATAACAGTGGAAAGTTAATTAGGACTTTTTATTTTATTTTATTTTATTTTATTTTAAAGATGACTGGTAAGGGGATCTTAACCCTTGACTTGGTGTTGCCAGCACCACGCTCTCCCAAGTGAGCCACGGGCTGGCCCTCATTAGGACTTTTTAGAAGAATAACATCTATAAGGATTCTTTCAGCTTTAAAATTCTGTGACTCTGGAATTCCTAGATTTAGGAAGTGTTAAGGCTGGACTGGAGCAAGAAAGAGACTCAAGGGGAACTCACTGGATTTGAAGAGCTAAGACCTGTAGAGCTTGGATATCCACATTGACTCTGGACATTGCTAAGACACTGAGAGGAGGACTACGGCCACGGCATTAAGTTCTTTCATTAATGTTGGGGCTGATCTGGGGTTCAGGAAAGACACGGATGAGGAGGCGGGGAAGGGATATACTGTCCTCTGCTTACTCATGGCTTCTCCTCCTTTGGCAGTTCTGTGCATTGCCTTGTCTCCGTGTTGTTTTGCCTGTTTCCTTTGTGACAGCTGGTCCTTTCTATCTCTTGCATTTGGATTCTCTAAATTACAGAATATGATCGGACCAGCCCATCGCAAGCCAGTAGAGTGCTCCCATGCTGCTGACTAGCCTACAGTTGCCTTTATGTTGTATGCCCACCGTGGTCCAGTCAGCTGTGGTGGGCATGACAGGGTACCATGGTACCAAGCATATTAACTTTTGTGTGAAGAACCTCTCGGAAGTGGCTGGGATGTGGCAGGCACTCAGAGACTTAGTAGAAATGTGGAGAAATTCCTGGTGGGTTCTTTGAATTCCCTGCTCAGGATAGGAGGCCAGTTAGGAAGAACTAACACAAACCAGCCAAGTGGTACCATGGACCTGAAATAGGGTGAGGGAGTGGGCATGGAAAAGAGGGAGGTGATAATAAAAATAATAGCAAACACTTACTGAGTGCTTTTGATGTGGTGGCTTTTTCTCAGCACTTGACATTATAGTAAAACCAAGTGATAAATCAATATCCTACAAAACACAATTGGCTATTGGTAATTATCTCCTGTCCTCTGTCTGCTCCTGTTCTCATATGGGAGCTAAATAAAATTCTGTTCTTTTGGGGAGGAAGGCCCTTTATAATCCACAGTTCTGAGGTTATCCTTGATTCTAGCCCCTCCCTAGACCCTTCCCCTTTCCTGACCCCTCTCCTTCCCAGTCCACCAACTTTCAAATTCAGATTTCCTGCAGCTGCCCTCTCCTGCTCTGCCCACCACTGCCTCACTTCCTCCTGGCACTCCTGCCCCACCCCCACCCGAGGGTGGAAGAAAGGGAGGACATGGTGGGTGTGCTATTTCTGGTCAGTTGTGCATGGAGAACGTTTATCTTGACTGTTCTGCTTTTTGTGACAATACAGAACAACCTAAAATACTGTTTTTCATTAACCTTGCCATAGCACAAACCCACACTTTATATCACTGAATATTTTGGATCATACTTATCACCTATGTGTTAAAAAGGGGTTATAGAGTATCGATTCATTTAATCCTTACTACAGTAGATGAGGTAGGAACTATTGTTTCTTCCAGTTCATAGATGAGTTTATAAATGAGGCAAAGAGATCTTATGTAATTAGATCAGGGAGTCACAGCTAATGGTGGCATAACCGGGATTCAAACTGGGCAGCCTGACACTGAAGCTTATAAAGATGACTGCTCTACCAATGAGAGTGCCAGTCACCTCATCATATCTTCCAGAGATAACCTCTAATTACACCGGTGCACGTTCACTTTCTTCCCACCACAGTTATTTTTTGACCAAGGAATGACTTCTCTTTCTTGGCTGGCTTAATTTTCTCCCACCTACTAGCATCTTTCTCGTTCTGTTTCCTTTTCTCATACAGCCTATATTGCATGTTCCATCATTTCTACCATTTCCCAGTTGTTAGTTTTCAAACTAGACTTTCATAAGCCCTACCATCAGCCCACTTTCGTCCCTATCCTCATACCACCTATATTATTATTTACTATTATTTATTTTCTTCTTTCAATCATC
>NW_007756878.1:0-437 GCF_000696425.1 Galeopterus variegatus | reverse complement strand
ACTGGATTTCTAGATTCACAGTCACACTTGGAATTCAACTGAGAGGAGTTGCTACCTCTGTCGTCATTTCCACCCCTGCCTCACACCCAGCAAGCTGGTGACCACAGGAGTGGGATGTGCTGCCAACACCCACATCCCACAAGGTTGCTAAGCCACTGCCTCTGCTAGAGAAGATGGCCTCTGTCTCCCTTCCCCCTTCCCTAAATCACAGAGGACGTCTTGCTGGCACAGGCTCTATTACATCCTGAATCCATTGCAAGAGAGTCTGAGAAATGTGACTGTGAGTCTTTGAGTCCCTCTAATATGTGGGTGGGGTGCGGGGGGGGGACTACAAGGAGGTGGGAATGACGCCAAGGGCAAAGAACAGATAACATGGTGGCCTAGAGTCACCCTCAATTCATGGTCTCCCACATCTAGCTGGGTCCTCAGTGCTGCCA
>NW_007756877.1:5930-7004 GCF_000696425.1 Galeopterus variegatus | reverse complement strand
GGTAACGTCTTGTTTTGGGAACCCTTCACCGCACGGGGCCATGCATGTGCAGGCCTCCAAAAGTCTGAGTCTTGCCTTCCACACTCAAGGTGTTAATTCATCAGGATTTAACTGCCGTGTGTGGTAAGGAAACGGCTTCTCCCTTACCTATAATTTGCTTTTCTATTTCTGTCTTAAACTCAGTTTCCATAGAGACATGCTGTGTTTCTGGGCTCTCTTCTGTGTCCTTGGGTAACTTCCAGTCCCTGCATCAGTGTGACTCTATCAACACCTATTACCCTTGTAATAAGTCCTCGTATCTGCTGCAGCAAACATCCCTCCTGCCTCCTCCTGATCCTCCTTCAGGAGTGTGTTACCTATTCTTGGGCCTTTGCTCTTACATATTAATTTTGTCAAGTTCCCCTCAAAACCTGGTTGAGATTTTTATTGAAATTGTTTTAAATCTATAAATCAATATTAGGAGAATTAACCCTTTGTAATATTAAATCTTCCTGTCCATGAGCATCATATACCTATATGTTGAATTAAACCTTCTCTGATATCTTTCAGTAAAGTTTTATAATTTCTTTCCTACGAGGGCTGCAAATCTTAGATTTATTTTTAGGTACCTTTCATTTGTTGTTATTGTTTTAAATGGGATTTTTTAAAAATTATGCTATGTTTGTTGTTGTTGTTACTGGTACATAGAAATGCAAATGGCCTGTGTGTGCTTGTCTTATTATTCCCAACACTTTCTAGGTTCTTTTTCATCTTCTATTTAACTATCACGTTCTCTATGAGTAATGACAGAGTTGTCCCTTCTTTTCCGATGTTACACCATTTTTCTCCGACTGCACTGGCCAGGACCTTCCGCACAGTATAGAGATCACCATTGTTACATTACCCCTGATTTTAAAGGGAATAATTGTTACATTTCACCATGAAGAATGATAATTGCTCTAATGGTTGGCTCAGCTGGCTAGAGTGCTGTCTTAAAATAGCAAGGTCAGGGGTGGCCAAAAGATGATTGCTGCAGATTGTTGACAAGTGGATTTTATCAGGTTAAGAAACTCCCTCCTATTTCTCATTTTCTAA
>NW_007756877.1:0-547 GCF_000696425.1 Galeopterus variegatus | reverse complement strand
TTGCGATCCGTTGCCGGACACGGAAAAAGACAAAAGACAAAAAAAAAAAAAAAGAAAAAAGGAAAAATGGTTACACAATTACTTAAACTAAGTTAGTCCCAGGGGACCCACTCAAGTCTTTCTGAATCCTGTCATCCTGAGTGACTTTGTCTCCCTCTGAGATTACTTTTATTATTTATTGTTTTGGGTCTGTCTTCCCAACTAGAATTTAGGTTCAATGATAGCAAGAGATCTTGCCTTTGTTGTTCTCTAAATGAAACCCCAGTACCTAAAACTGTGACTGCCACATAATAGATGGTCAAAGCACATCTGACCACCATTAATGGGTAGGATGGATCATCAGATGTGACAGGTAAGAAGCGTCTTGAGGCATAGTTTCCCTTTACTTTAGTGGCTGGCTGTGCAGCCCAACAATGATTAATCCTGTACTGATCCAACAATATCCAAGCAAGAGCATTTTTCACTGTGGCTATCAGGAGACCGCTACTCACTAGTTCTCATTCACTAAATGGGCCATTAATACATTGCTGTTGATTTTTTGTAATTA
>NW_007756876.1:5030-7005 GCF_000696425.1 Galeopterus variegatus | reverse complement strand
TAGCATGGAGAGAGGGGAGGAGGGAAGGAGGAGGAGGGATGGGGGGGGCAGGGAAGAGGAGAGAGACAGAGGAGGGAGGAGGAGGCAGAAGAAGGAGGAGGAAGGAGGGGATGCCTGGCATCAGGGTGCCAAGACCAGACTTTGGGAACCAAGGGGGGAGTGCAGTCAGCTTCAGCCTAACCTGACATACAGTGCAAAGTCCAGAGAGGGCATCTCCCTCAACAAGGTTGCCCAGGACCAGGGGGGCTAAAGGGCTTCACCTGTGCTGCTAGCCACAGGCAGGAGCTCCCTGAAGCTCCACAGCAACCTTCAGAAGCAGGTGTCATCCTGCCCATTACTGACCTAAGAGAAACTGAGGCCAAACATAAAAAGCACAGGATTTATTGAGCCAATACGATGATTGCAACCAGGGAGAGGCATAAGTCAGGTCGCCCTGAGAAAAGCATTCCAAAGAGGGCCAGCAGAGCTTAACGTTTTATGATCACAAGAAGCGGGAAGGATCAGAGGAGAGAGAGCGCCCTGCCTGATCACTTCATCAGGCTTCCTATTGGCTGTGCACCACATATAGATTTGGGATTATTGGTAGGTTACACCCTACATGTAAGGACCTAAGGTAAGGGTCACAAGATGCATTCTACGTTATTTTATGGCTTTCTGGTGCCATCCTGTCTGCTTCTAAGAAAAAATGATCTTATGATAACATTTTCCAGGACAGGTGGACGTGACCACTGCCTTATCCCAGCTCTCCCAAGGCTCTACAAGTTAGCTGACCTGGTCAGAGCAGATTTTTTGGTTATCACCATTCCTCAGAAGAGGAAACTGAGGACCCCAGAGATCAGGTCACATTTCCTGGGTTATCTCCCCCTTTGAATCATAGTCTAGAGTCCTTACTATGGCCTGAAGCCCTGCCCACCCTTGTACTCTCCTTCCTCCCCCCTCATTCCCTCCAGTGCAGCCACACTGGCCTCCCCACTATTGTTTGAGCAAACCAAGCAACTCCTTCCTCAGGGCCTTTGCACTGGTTGTTTCTTCTGCCAGAAACGCTCTTCCCCAGATACCCGCATCACTCCATTCAGGTCCCTGCTCAAATGTCACCTTGCCAGAGGTGACCCCTAAACACCCAAAGTGTCCGGCTTTGTTCTTCACAGTATTTATAACACACATGCACACACAACTTTGCATTATATGTGTCTTTTTTCACTTGCTCATTATGTCTTCTCCACCAAACTCCATGAGGTAGGAATTTTATCTCTTTTGTTCACTATGGTGTGTATAACATCTAAACCAGTGCTTGGCACACAGTAAGTGATCAATAAATAGCAGTAGTAGTCATGATAAGGAGTCTTGCCCTACCAACTAACAAAATATACTATAGAGATATTGTATTAGTTATCTACTGCTGCATAACAAATAACCCCCAAAACTTAGCAGCTTTATTATCTCACAGTTTCTGCAAGAATCTAGGAGGAGCATGGCTGGGTGGTTCTGACTCAGGGTCTCTCACGAGGTCACGGTTAAGATGTTGGCCAGGCCTGCAGTCACCTGGAGGCTTGCTAGAGCCGAGGATCCACTTCCTGGCTCACTCAGAGTGCTGTTGGCAGGAGGCCTCAGTTCCTCGCCACATGGACCTCTCCATAGTACTGCCTGAGTGTCCTCATGACAGAGCGGCTGGATGGTTCTGGAGCAAGTTATCTGGCATGACAGCAGAAAGGAAGCCACAGTGCCTTTTATGACTTGGTCTTGAAAGTCACACATCATCGCTCCCACCATATTCTACATGTTAGAAGCGAGTCACTAAGTCCAGTCGCCACATTCAAAGGCAGGGGAGTTGATCCTCACCTTTTGAGAGGGGGGTTATTAAAGAATTTGTGGGCATATTTTAAAACCACCATAGATAGAATTATTAAAATGGTGTGGGGCCGGCCTGGTGGCGCACTCGGTAGAGTGCGGCGCTTGGGAGTGCGGCGGCGCTCCC
>NW_007756876.1:0-228 GCF_000696425.1 Galeopterus variegatus | reverse complement strand
TTGTCCTGGTGTCCAGCAAGGCGGCAGCACAATGAATGTTTGCTCTCATTTTAATGTTATTCGTCTGATGTATTTGGAGGCTCCACCTTCAAAATATCCTCTGAATTCAGCCACTGCTCCCTGTCTCGACTGTCCCCTCCTCATTGGGCTCCCTGCCTGGGTCCTCCCCCCCACAGTTTGTGGCCATAGGAAGCCAGAGGGACCTTGTTAAAACTTAAGTCAGACCAT
>NW_007756875.1:6519-7005 GCF_000696425.1 Galeopterus variegatus | reverse complement strand
TCTTTCTCTCACTTTTGTTTTCTTCCTTTCCTGCCCCTTTCTTTATTTGACAAGCACTGGCTACCTTCTATGAGCCAGCTGATGTGTTACGTGTTCAGGATACATGGACAGCACATGGAATTCAGAGATGACAAAGGGAGAAAGATCAGCAATTAAATTCTGGAGGGCCACCCCCCTCCAGAAGGAGTGACACCAGGAGAAGCTTCTAGGTACAGACTATGTCCAGGCAATAGCCAAGGATATGTAGGAGTTAACAAGACAGAAAAAAAAATAATAAAAGGTCTTAATGGGGGAAGTGGTGTGGGAGACATTTCGATAGAGGGAATAGCGGTAAAAGGGGATTAACAAAAAAAAAGATGTATCAATAGAAATGCTAGAAAGAGTATTTCACGTGGCAAGGGGGCCGGAGAAAAGTTTAGAAGGCGCACGAAGGACCAGACTGTGAAGGATTTCACCCTGACAACTCTGCAGTCCTGCTGGAGAATT
>NW_007756875.1:0-809 GCF_000696425.1 Galeopterus variegatus | reverse complement strand
TTCTGGCCCCCTTTCCAGACCCATGGCATTGCAATCTCTGTAAGTGTGTTAATCTATGAAATGCTCCCTTCAGAATTCCTACCTATCTAGTCACCACGTGGGGAGTACAAGTGCCCAGCTGGAGAGATGCTTTGAAGATGCAAATTGTCTGACCTGTCTGGTGTGGTCTGAGAACCCATAGATGGTCTTTTGCAAGCAAGAGATGCAATTGCCCAAGTTTAATGTGAACTGGTGACATTTCAAAGGGGTAGAAGAGAAAGAGCCCAGACTTTGGAGATAGAGATCCTCACCTTTCAATCCTGGCTCTGGCACCAACTAGCCATGTGACTTTGGGCAAAGTATTTCATCTCTCTGGGCCTCGGTTTTGTTACTGGCAAAATATCAATCTTACAGCATTTATAAGAGTTCAGTGAAATTACATATATACGCAAATATACATATATCAAGTATTGAGTATGTAATTACATACACACACACACACACACACACACACACACATACATCTCTGTCTCTGAGGTCCAGGACTCAGACGATTACTCATCAACACAAGAGTCAGAAGGGTTGATATCAAATGGGGTGAACCCACAGGAGTTCACTACCCCTCCCCTAATGTTTAGTGAGATGGAGAAAAAGCAAAAGCAGGTTTGCAGCCTGAACTTGGAGACATCTTCCAAAGATTAAATATGGAATGTGAGCTGACACTGGCAGTCTTAGAACCGTTCCGACTTAGTCAACAACTACTTGCACGTATGCTTCTAAGCTTACTTAGTATCAAAGCCTGAACGAAGAGCAGCAGATGTGAAATACAC
>NW_007756874.1:5277-7005 GCF_000696425.1 Galeopterus variegatus | reverse complement strand
TTCATAATTCACAATTCTTCCCACTTTTATTCACCTCTCTGCCATTGTTAAATTACTTCTAGCAGGCATCTGGGTGACTCCAACCATCTCCTTCCCCTCCGGTACTCTGCTGCCAGTTTATTATCTCCCATAAATACAGAAATTAAAATGAAAATCTGATCATGGATTCCATTTTTTAAAATGACTTTTAGGGTCACAAACATATGCTAAACCTGTATTTTTAAGTTAACCATTTTATATGTCACCCTGGAAGTCCCTAGTTTCCTCAAATACAAAATACTCCCAAATTAGTTTATTTCCCCATTTATGCTGTATTTTTGCTTTCTGCTTTTGGTTAATAGCAACTCTAACCCTTAATTTCCCAGTCTAGAAACTTTATCTGCCATCAGACTCTTCCTTTCTTTCACTTTTTCTGAAAATTATGAAAGCCAGACAATGCCTCTTGAAGCAACTTCTCCCATTGCTACTTTAGTCCAAGGCTACATCAACTTCGTCCGGACGATTGCAAAGCCCTCTTCATTGGTCATGCTCTCATCAGCTTTCTTCCATTCTAGGTTTTCTTATACAAAGCTTGATAGGTGGCTTACATAATATAATAATATTATTTTGTGATTCCCCTACTCTCTAATCTTCAATGGTTTTCCTCTGCCTACAAGCTGCAATCCCTAACCTTTAGCATGAACCTTTTCTATCTGATGCTAGCCTGCCAGTCTGACCTTAGCCTCTGACATTTTCTCTTTCAGACTTTATTATTCAAGCATACCTGTTTATTGTAGCTTCCTGTATACATTATATAGTATCACAGCTACATTGTTTTGTCCATATTGTAATCTTTATCTAGAGTATTCTCCCACTTTTGTCTTTAGTTCCATCTCTTTTGTAAACACTTTCTGAAGTCCCTGAGAGATTTGAATGCTCCTTCATCTGAGATCTTTCTGACTTTGTCTGTACATATACTTTTGGCATTACCTATTTTATTTATCTAAATTTCACAGGAACAATATGATCTTTGAGTCAGAAATCTGTCTTTTATGAATGCTTATACAGTTCTGAGCTCATGCTCAATGCAAACTAAATCTTTAGTAAGTATTCATGTAATGAAATCATATCTCTAGACTCTTGGTTTTACAGACAAAGGAAAGAATATATTTCTCTTTACCAACAGGTTGATATAAAAGACAGGACTTGAAGCAAAAGTTCTGCTCAGCTCTCAGATATAAATATTAATTTGATTGAAATATCTCTTCTGTTTCATTTTTCATGGAAACCTCAATAAGGGGTGCAAGGCTGAACAAGGCAGTCCAAGTTAGGAAGAGGAGATTTATCTTCATATGAGCTGCTAAAATGCATAGAAAATAATAGTACCTATAGCTACTATTCCTGTCAACTTACATATCAATTACATATCAAGAATTTTACTGAGGTTTTTACATATATTTTCACTAATGCTTCCGGTAAGCCTGAAAAACAGATTTTATTATGTCAGTTTTTAACACTAAAGTAAATGATCCTCATAGCATTTGGGTAACCCTCTTATAGTTACACAAAATATGGTGGTGCTGGGCACAGACACAGCATTCCATAGACACAGACACAAGACTTCAACCATTATTAAGCTGTCTCACATTTGGTAAGAAATCGAGGGAAAAAAATATATTACAGAATCCATGGTAGAGGCTGATGATGATGAGATGAGATGAGAGTAAACATATTAACAAGGTACCCCTA
>NW_007756874.1:0-4860 GCF_000696425.1 Galeopterus variegatus | reverse complement strand
TTAGGAAGAGGAGATTTATCTTCATATGAGCTGCTAAAATGCATAGAAAATAATAGTACCTGTAGCTACTATTCCTGTCAACTTACATATCAATTACATATCAAGAATTTTACTGAGGTTTTTACATATATTTTCACTAATGCTTCCAGTAAGCCTGAAAAACAGATTTTATTATGTCAGTTTTTAACACTAAAGTAAATGATCCTCATAGCATTTGGGTAACCCTCTTATAGTTACACAAAATATGGTGGTGCTGGGCACAGACACAGCATTCAATAGACACAGACACAAGACTTCAACCATTATTAAGCTGTCTCACATTTGGTAAGAAATCGAGGGAAAAAAATATATTACAGAATCAATGGTAGAGGCTGATGATGATGAGATGAGATGAGAGTAAACATATTAACAAGGTACCCCTATGAGTTGTAAATGTAAGCCACTAAAATGACAGATATTTGAATGATTTTCATAATAAAAGTATCAACAAAATAGTGAGTATTTTTAACAAGATATATTCTACTGAAAACCTCAGGTATATTTTTCTTCCCCGATTTTTCTTTATCCCACTGGCAATTTTTCACAGCTTTTCTCTTTATTCACATTTCACTTACCCCTTACTGAAAAGCCTTTGGATTCAAAATACTTCTTTTTAAATTGCTTGTTATGAAACAATTTAAAATCATTTCTTGTCAGCCACATGGACAATACAATCTCTCTATCTTTGAGAGAATGGCTTTTTATATCCAAAATAATCTCTAAGAACGTAATCAAGGAGCAGAATCACTTTGAAAATGCTGCAGGCTGTATTCATCAAAGATAGGCCAGAAATATTTTCAGTTGATTTTAGGACTACCAAATTAATGGTTGTTTTATTACGTTGGAATATTTGAAATATGAGAGATGTCATTAACTCTGCAAGCCTAGGGAGTATCTGTAAAGTGCATCAGACTTATTTAAAAGAAAACTCTAACTAGCTATGTAACATGATGGAATTATTCAATATCTTTGGACCTTAATTTTTCTAGGGTGATGTAAAGGGATTGTACCTGATTATCTATCCCCTATCTCCTTTCTAGCTGTTTCTATTATTCACCAGCAAGTTGGAGAAGAATATTCATCTATAGCCAGAGATTTATAAATTACAGAATGAGAAAGAGGGTATTTAGGATGTAAAATTAGTTTTTTATATAACACAGTCCTCTCTACTTTTAAGTAAACATACATATTTTTTTCATTTTTTTATAATTTTCAAAACTGCTGAATTGAGTTATGCTCACTTTTCTGTTGTCGTAAAATACCATTTCCTTCTTGCATTATGATCTTTAAAATAATAGTAACACTAAAAAATATTGGCTTTTGAGCTCTTAGCAAAAGGCGTTATGCTTTGCATTACATAGAGTCCTTTTTTTTTTTGGAGGGAGAGATCTTTATTTTTATTCATGTTCTGAGCAGGTTTCAGTGCAGGTATGGCAGAGAGAGTTCGTCGCATTTGCAGCTTTGATCAAATTGCAAGTGGTTCCCCGAAGCATTTTGTTAAGAAATCTAGAGTTGTGGGAAAGATTATAAGATTAATTAGCATTGTCTGCTGTGCTGTAGCTGGGAGTATGGTTATTCATATAACATCTGTTTTCTTTTTTATTTAATTAATCGACTTATTAGTATTATTAGTATTTACATTCTATGATGTTCTTGTGAAGCGGTTGGTGGAGAGGAAGAGAGGAGAAGTGGAATGGAAATAAGGTGGGAAGAGGAGGAGGGAGGGGGCATGACTGAGGCCCGTGGCACCCCTCTCATTCTGGTAGGGAGACCAGGGGGTGTCCATTGGCAGTTTGGTTGCTGCTGGGCTGGATGCAGATGTCAGGGGGCGTGGCTGAGGCCATCGGCCCTCCACCATCCTGGCCCAGGAGCCTGGGGTGCTATGGATGGTGGCCTGGTGGTCACTGCTGGGCTGGTTGTGGATGTCGGGGGGTGTGGCTTAGGCCCTTGGCCCCCTACTGCCTTGGCTCGAGAGCCTGGGGCATTTCCAATGACAACCTGATAGTAATCGCTGGGCTGGGTGTTACAGTCAGGGGGGCATGCCTGAGGCTCATGGCGTTGGACCTTTACTGGTTAATATCAAATTTTGTCTCTGATCTGTGGGTATTTTGTTTTCTCTTTCAGTTCCGTGTTGGATTATTCACTGCTCCCACCACTTAAACTTTGCACTGGAACTAATTTGTTGTCCTTTGCTTACTTCTAAAATGGGGGAATTTCTTGTGGGAAACAGTACTTGAGCTCTGTGTTTGAGCTAAATTTCTGCTTTGTTGCTGATTCCCTGGGGAAGGCTTTTTGGGCAGCTCAGATTTTAATTGTTGACCTTGGATGTACTTCCAGTTCTTGTGAGGTGCTTTATACCTGGGTTGTGTGGAAACTCTAGTCTGGGCCTGAGTCTTTTCAGCAAACTGCACCACCTGCAGTTCTGTATTCCTGATTAGTCTCCACTGAGTAGTGCTGTGATGATTGGAGGGCAGAACAGTTGTCCAAGCTGTGTTCCAGTGTTCCCTGGGTGGATTGTCTGCCCCACTGCCCACACTCCAAACACTTCCCCTGGGATGGGCCATGTGTTGGTCCCTTGGAATGGCTCACTGGCCTCTGAGTGGCTCCTTTTTTCAGTTGTCTGTGACCCATCACTCCTACATGGGTTCACGGGAACCCTGTTAGTGGTCTTGCTGGCCAGGGGGCCACCAAGGCCCTTTTCTCACCTGCAGCCTCCAAGCAACTTCATATGAAGGGCACAGCTGTGGCTTTTGCCAGCTCTTGCTCTGTGCACTCACTAGCTCCAGCTTTGAAGCAGCCAGGGCTCAGTGGGAGTGATCCTTTCTTTCTCTCATAGTGGTTTCCCCTGTCTTCATGAACTCCATATGTCTCTCCTCCTCTTCCCTTGAGCTCTGTCAGCTCCAGCTTGGCTGTTGTTGCTTTTTAATAGTTGTAAACTGGTTGATTTGTGGGAGTGATGTTGGGGACCATCTATTCTGCCATCTTGACTGGAAGCCCTGTGGTCTACATAGAGTCTTATTAAGTCATTTATGAAAACATCCATTAAAAATTATCAAGCACCCATTATACATTTGACATTGTATTTGCCATGATCCACATTTGATATATAAGAAAGTTGCCAAAGTTTCATTCATGCAAGATGAATCAGTTTTATAGATCTCCTACACAGCATAGTACTGATATTCAACAATACTGTATTATTCACTTAAAAATTTGTTGAGGGTAGATCTCATATCAAGTATTCTTACCATACACACACCAAAGGTACACATTGAAATTTTGGAGTTGATGGATGTAATGATGTTTTCATGAATGTACGTGTATGTCCAAACTCATCAAATTGTATACATCGAATATGTACAATTTCTTGTATAATAATTATACTTCAGTTAAGGTGCTTAAAAAAATCTCAAGTCAAAGTAAAAGAAAAGAAAAGACTGAGACAATTGTGGGATTATAGAAGGCTTCCTTTTCTCCCACATCCAACAACCATAGCAGTATAATAGTGGATTATAATTGAAAGTATGGCAAGATTCAGACTCTATTTAAGAAGGGGATTTTTAGGGAAATATAAAGATAAGTGGATCTAATTGATATCTATAGACTACTTCATCTAACAATATCAGAATACACATTCTTCTCAAGATCACGTGGAACACTCACCAAGATAGACTACATTCAGGGCTATACAACACAAATTAACAAATTAAAAGAATAGAAATCATACAAAAAGTATGCTCTCCTCTATGGACTAAATTGTGTCCCCCCAAAATTTATAGGTTAAAGACCTAACCCTCAATGTAATAGTATTTGGAGTTGGAGCCTTGAGATGTAATTAAGTTTATGTGAGATTATGAGTTTGAATCCCTCATGATGGAACTAGTGCCCTTTTAAGAAGAGACGCCAAAGAGCATGCAGTCTGTCTCTCTCTCTTTTTCTTTCTCTCTCTTCACCATATGAGAACATGGCAAAAAGGCAGCCATCTGCAGTTTAGGAAGAAGACCCTCAAGAGAACCCAGCATGCAGACATCGTAATCTCGGACTTTTGGCCTCCAGAACTGTGAGACAATAAATTTATGTTCTTTAAGACACGCAGTTTATTGTATCTTGTTATGGTAGCTTGAACTGACTAATATACTCTAAGAATGCAATGGAATTAAAATAGAAATCAAAAAGAGAAAGATAGCTAGAAAATTCCCAAATATTTGGAAATTAAATGATGCATTTCTAACTAACACACAGGTCAAAAATATTCTCAAAAGAGATTTTAAAATACTTAGAGTAACAGCTACTCACGTTCATTGCTGGTGGGATGTACAATGGCGCAGTCACTTTGGAAGATAGTTTGACAGTTTATTACAAAACTAAGCAGAATTTTACCACACAATTTAGCAATCACATTTCTTGGTATCTACCCAAAGTAGTTGAAAGTTTATGTCCATGCAAAAACCTGCACTCAGATATTGATAGAAGCTATATTTATAAATGCAAAATCTTGGAAGTAACCAAGATGTCCTTCAGTAGATGAATGGATAAGTAAATTGTGGTGCATCCAGACACACTAAATATTATTCAGCCCTAAAAATAAATGAGGTATGGAGTCATAAAAAGGCATGGAGGAAATAATTGCATATTACTAAGTGAAAGAAGCCAATCTGAAAAGGCTGCATACTGTATAATTCCAACCATATGACATTCTCGAAAAGACAAAACTTTGGAAATAGCAAAAAGATCAACAATTGGCAGGCCTTGAGGGTTGGGGAGAATGTCTTGGATTGAATGAATGTCCCTCCAAAACTGGACCCCCACAGTGACAATGTT